>NC_052396.1:12407906-12707906 GCF_009389715.1 Phoenix dactylifera | reverse complement strand
GTTGATCCTACAAATGAAAACTGAAACCTTTCATTTTCTAAAATTCCTCTAGCCATTTGGGAAAAATGCTCAATGGCCTGTACACACTCAAAATGACAATGATCTGAGATCATAATTGAGCTGCATCATTCTCAACCTGGTTTAAAGTACTATTGCATACCGTTTCTTCTTTGAATTAGGGCTGCCTATGACATTTCGCCATATAATACTTTTCTTTGAGTAAAAATTTCACTATATATCATTACAGGAAAAAAAGGGGTTTGCTGACTCTTTCTGGCTGACGCTAGGAGAAAGTGTTGCTATATAGCGATAATTTAAAGTGTCATTATATCATGACGCTTTAAAGGATCGTTCAAGACCACCCATGTGGCAGTCCAGCATGCCACTTAATTTACATCACATAATATTACCTTGTGTATCTTAAAAGTCATAAAAAATGGCACGTACAAAACCATGATAAATTTGCCCTTTATGTAACATATTGACTAATAAGTGATGATCAACTACAATAGTTGATTGACATGAAAGAGATAGGTCAGTAATAGAATGCCAGTAAATTCTACTAGCTAGGTATGACAACTCACAGTAAATGATATTAGCAAAAGATGAATAACAACTATTGGTTACATTACCAGACCATGCTAGTGCTAAAGGCTGGTCTATAATGAAGTGATAGAGCTTGTTGGGTACGGTAACATGTATGTTATAGCATTTACCACCGAAGCAGTTTTTATCTGATAACTATTTTATAGGTTGTATTCTAGAAGTGGTTCAGCCATTCTATGAACCACTCCTAAAATGATGATGCAGAGTTTATTTAAGAGGCATTCTGAGCGAAGGAAGTCAGAAAGGTGGCATTGAACTGATGCCAGCTCCATACAATGTAGTGCTCGAAGATGGCACATATGAGGGGGAGCTGAAAATTGGCCTCAAGTTCATCTCCAATGTAAGTACATACAGTCATTGCATTGAACAGTTTAAAGTTGATCACATGCTTCAATGTATGTTTAGTATCAATTGTATCAGACATCACTGATTCAAAAAGAATTCAGTTAAACAAGGCATTCTAGGATTGACTAATTTTTCTAGCAAAAAGCACTTAGAAATAGCTAGTGAGATTTCTTTCTATTGAGGTACAAAAAAAAATTTATAATGTCACCACTAGATTACATTAATGGAAAGCTAGCCCTTTTAACTTTTACAAAAGAAGATCAAGATATTTAAACATTTCTTCATGCTGTTTCAATGATCTTCAAATTCCTTCTGAATAGATTCCATTTACCCAACCCAGAAAGGAATGTTAACATTCATCTTTGAATATTGTGGCAAAACTTTTGGTTTGCAGGTAGAGGTGGAACTACAGGCAGAGAGAAGAGAATCCAATCTATCTGAGAAGCAACCACAGCCACTATATAGAACCATTCTGAACCTGACTTTAAAGCGGATCCAGTGGCCGAGATTCTTCATTTTCCAGAAACACTGAGATCATACAGAAAGAAGGAAACATAAATAGATTCCTCACGAACATAATGCAAATTCCTTCATTATAGATCTTTATTTATTATAACTTATACAAACCCCAAACAAATCCAAAAATTCGATATACTATCCGTACAGAAATTAAATAAGCATAAAAAACTTGTTTTTTCAGTTTGGACACCATGCAGTAGAAACTTCTTCAGTAATATTGTCAAATATCTGTTTTTGACTTATGTTATCTTTTGCATTATATATTTTTAACTTCGTGTGTAGTTCTCTTCCTACCAGATGAAGAGAGATGCATGTAACCTTCTGCAAGCATATCTTCAAACTTACATAGTGTGACCTGAAGTAAATTGGTCTGGAAAGCGGCAATCTTATATTTGGAGATTGTTAGTCAAGAAAAATAGTAGAGGGCCTACTAATTTTTTTCTTTTCATTTTTTTGTATTTGGAAACAGTTCTAATTGGTTTGATCATAGCTCTAAACTATCTTTGTTTATCATTTCATAGGACACTCACAGATAATGATGCTGCAAACGATGGGGCTAAAATGGATGGTTAGGTTTGGGAATAAATATTGTAATGATGGACAATATGAATCAAGGTAAAAGATGAAGGTTAGCAAGAAACAGATAAGAACAAAACTAGCAGAGTTTCAAATTGCCGGAAGGAAATTCAATATATGCATATGCAAGTTTTTCAAAGAACTAGAGAGGAGTAGAGATCGATGTGAGGTTCAATATTGAGGCTGATACGATTGAAACAGAGAAAGATCCTGGAGTGGCTAAATTTGTTAATGAGCACATTTTTTTTCAATGAATCAATAGAAATAACACCAACCATCAATTACAAGCTTAGATATGAAGACAATTAAATGGTTGTTGTCACAATTGGTTGTGACAAATCCATATCCTGCTTTGGCACTTGAGCAGGCAATTGTTTGCTGCTCCGAGACAACAGTAATGAACCATTGTCAAGGTTGTTGTAACAACCCAGGATCTCACCCAAAATGGCTAGCCGGAAGTTATTATTTGGGCTCTTTGATCCTGTATAAGTACCCAAGATTTACCCAGCGAATAACCGATGTGGGACTAAACACACGCCCGCACGGATCCTCACATACTCCCCCCGTTCAAGCTCTGACGTCCTCGTCAGGCTAAGGGTTCAAATCCATTCAAATTTAATCACAAACACCACGATCAATCCGTGGTCAGCCCCAATGGATCCGTACTGCAGTGTCCCCTAGTCCACATAGGTTATGGGCTGGGTCCGCTCTGATACCATTTGTAACAACCCAGGATCTCACCCAAAATGGCTAGCCGGAAGTTATTGTTTGGGCTCTTTGATCCTGTATAAGTACCCAAGATTTACCCAGCGAATAACCGATGTGGGACTAAACACACGCCCGCACGGATCCTCACACTCCCCCCGTTCAAGCTCTGACGTCCTCGTCAGGCTAAGGGTTCAAATCCATTCAAATTTAATCACAAACACCACGATCAATCCGTGGTCAGCCCCAATGGATCCGTACTGCAGTGTCCCACTTTGGATCCATTGGGGTTGACCACGGACCGATCGTGGTGTTTGTGATTAAATTTGAATGGATTTGAACCCTTAGCCTGACGAGGACGTCAGAGCTTGAACGGGGGGAGTATGTGAGGACCCGTGCGGGCGTGTGTTTAGTCCTACATCGGTTATTCGCTGGGTAAATCTTGGGTACTTATACAGGATCAAGGAACCCAAATAATACCTTTCGGCTAGCCATTTTGGATGAGGTTCTGGGTTGTTACAGTTGTCTACCCAAATAGTTTTGCAGCTTTCGAAACTGGAACTTCCTCACTTCAAATATATAAGGTACATCAAACTGAGTATGTGTTGTACTCTCTCTCTCTCGCGCGCGCGCGCCCGATAAAGGGAGGGAGAATCATCACCTATGCTTCAATTATGGAAGTCTAAATTTTTGGAGATGCACCACTCAAGAGTCAAACCCAAAATCTCTGGTTGCTAAGAGAAAAGATGTGAGAATCTAGGACTAGGCCTGGTCCACTTGATTGGCCCAGCCACATGCCTGGGCCTCACGTGCGACAATTATGGAACTCTAAATTTTTGGAGATGCACCACTCAAGAGTCAAACCCAAAATCTCTAGTTGCTAGGAGAAAAGGTGTGAGACTCTAGGATTGGGCCTGGTCCGCTTGACTGGCCCAGCCACATGGCTTTGGGCCTCACGTGCATCGCACGTGAGGGCACCAAGAAGAAGACTCCGGCTCCTCCCCAATCGCGATAAGAAAGAGAGTTCATCGCGATCCGGAGACCAGCCAAATACGGTCGGGATCATCTATTTATAGAACTCCTTCGAGTTCATCCGAGATCGAGCCACCGAATCCCAACTCCTCATTCGGCTCATCTTCTTCCTCGACTTGTTGCCGGAGAGAGAGATTCGCTAGAACCCCTTATCGGACTAAGGTATGGTACTCCTTTCCTCTTTTTTTCTCTCTTTTAATGTGGAAGCCTCATTGCCTCGTTTTGGGATGGCAAATCGCTGAAGAATCATTGAAATAGGGAAGCCCTACTTCAGCCTGTTTTCACTTGCCGTCGGCTACAGAGGTTGGCTGAGCCTACCTCGCCATCTCTTGCCACCATTGGGGCGGGCCACCATAGCCGCCTTTGGGTCCGATCGAGGAGGAAGGGAGGGAGCGTATTTCCTGTTTTGGAGAAGAAGAGCGGGTCTCTCTCCTTTCTCTCTCCTCTCTCTTTCTCATTCTCTCTCTTATTTATCTCTCTGCAAAGTTTTTCTCTCTTGATTCATGGCCAGACAAGTTAATTGATTTAGGTTGACCGTGTTATTAATAATCAAGCCCAGACCCCTGATTGAACTCAAATTGAGATTCTCTCTCTTGCTGAATTTTCTCTCTCTATTGTACTTTCTTTCTCTACTGAACTTTCTTTCTCTACTGAACTTTCTCTCTCTATTTTCTCTTAGATAGCTAGATCCAGTAGGGGCTCTTCATAGTAATTTTGAATTAACTTGGACGAAGGATCCTGATCTAGGATCGTCAAGCGGCGTGTCAATCCCACCCTAGCTCTTGCTAAACACTGCTAGATTTGATTGCCCTGATCCTTGTTGAACAATCTGTTTCCTAGTTCGAGCATAATTTGATGAATATTGGACCAACCAGAGTATCGAGCATTCCCGCTTGGTCCGTCCTGTAAGGGTGTTGGAATTTAAATTTTCATATATTATGATAAAATTTTAAAGAAAAATATGATTTTTGTATATTAGGCTCTAAGAAAGATTTTTGGGATTAATTGGATCTATTAGTTAGATCACGTTCGTAAGATAAGTAATGTTTCACCTTTTTTCTGAATTTATCGAAAATTATTAAATTATTATATTGATGGCATTAAGGTTGTAATGAATTTTCAGTCCTTGCAAGTTCTCTGGGGCATTGTCTTAGGGAGTGTGCGACTGTGTTATGTGGTCGACCCACGTAATAGGTTGGGGCATGACAGAAATAGTATCAAAACTTTAAGTTATGACAAATAGGATGATAGGATGTACCAGCCAAATCAAAATATTGATGTTCGACTCTTTAAATAATTACCATATTCCACCAACTGTGGGTCAAATAGGATGATGGGATGTACTAGCCAAATCGAATAATTGATGTTCGACTCTTTAAATAATTATGAATGCAGGAATTTTCACCTTTCTTAAATTTATCTTTTTTATAGTATAGGAACCATGTAGCAACGCCTCTTTTTTCTTCTGTAGTAGCCTATGCAGCAGTGCCTCCTCTCTCTTCTATAGTGGCCATGTGTTGTTATCGCATAGGTCAAATCTCAAAGGGTCATTCCTTCGACTTTTGAATATTTCATAATCACTATGCGATCTCTTTAGATTGGCATGGAGCATTTATCTTTTTTATACCAAGCATCATCTGCTCCTTTTTCAAAGAAACCCTCCTCTAGTTCTCACCTTCTCATCTACAACTTATCTTCTTTGCTCATTTGCTCACTGTAAATCAAGTGGCTAGGTTTCTTTCTAGTGCTAAATAGCACTGAAAAGACCTTAAGTGCATCAATATTTTCAAGAAGATCAATACTTAGGTACTCATAGTAGATTCTGGTGGCCTCATTCTTGGAGCCATCTTCCACCCTAAGATCCCCCGATCCTTATCCTCTTTCCTTCCTAGCTCTTCTCAAGAAGTTTTTCTGTACAAAAGTCCAAACTTCAATAATTCGGTCCAGGATAGTCCGAACTACTGTTGCCTATGGCCCACTAAGATCCTTCTTTAGAATGCCTAGTTCAATCATGTTCGTGAACTGAAGGGCACTATTTGGGAAGTCAATAGTCTCTTCAACATTTTATCCCTTTCAACATCTCCTCCAATATATACCCAACCATCATTTAGTCATGGTGGTAGCATGTTTCTAGCCACCTACTTCCAACACTTCCCATTTCAACTCCCATATATCCAACCCTAGTCTCTTAGTCTTAGGGTTTCTTTTCAACCATTGCGTAATTCAATACTACAACACTTTGGTCGAAATCTCTAAAAATGTTAACGATATATTCTTCATCTCGCAATGGTCACTATACTAGGCCCATCACGATGATAAAATATACTATCTATTTTCTAAATTTAATTTCTAGCTTTCTTTTCTGTGTTGATTGGTGAAACTCGTAAAAACTCACCTTCGACTAGCAGTTGCCTTGGCTGAGAATCGGCCTATATCTCTCGAGCACCTAGTTTTTGATTGTTTATACCAATTAAAGGGCCTTAACATGGAAATCTAGAGCTGCAAGGTTCCTATTTGGATCCTTCAAATTTGGTTCTATACTTATTTTCTGGAGGTGCGTCCTTTGGCAAACATTCCAAAAGCCCTCCGTCTCGGCCTTCGCTTGTCTTAATTAGCTCGGCTGACTCTTTTTATTTTTGCTGAATACTTCAAGAAGTTTTATAAAGATTCAGCTTATTGCAACACTTCTTTCCTCTTTCCATTCCTTCAGGCTTTAAAGCTCAGTTGGCTCCTTCTTAGCTAGTTAGACATGGCTTTGGAAGAGGTAGAAGCTATAGGTAACTAGTGGAAGCACTTTCTAGTATCCAGAGATCTACATGTTAGCTCCACTATCGAGCACTCAAGCAATAATAAGTGTGGGATTAAGCAGTATTAACCAAACTTCTTCACCTACCAATTTGGTCTTGCTCAAGCAATCCCTTGTTTACCACTTTTCTATTTGAATGAATTTTATTATGATTGGCTTTTGATCACTGGTCCCAAGTTGATAGATCTAGCTGATTTGTTTTATCATTAATCCTACTCTAACTATATTTTTGTTTCTTTTACACCCATACCTTCCATGATAGAAGACTTCGTGCACTAGTGTGACAAATGAATATCTCAAGTTGGGTCTAAGATGGCGTCTTTCATCCTGGTTCGGATAGATCAGCCCGAATCTGACAGTGAACCACCTTTTCTTGTTGCTAATCCTATTGATGATTCTATCGTCTCCTAGCATATAGATGCAATAGCTTCATTTTTCCCTAAGGAGAAAGGTATGCTCTATAATCTTGTAGATGAGATTAGAAAATATAATTTACAAGTTCATGTTTGCTGGGTAACAATCCATGTTAATGGAGAGTAGATGAGGAAGGTCAAGCAAGAATTAAGGGTCGAATTTGAGGCCAACTATGCTGCTAAGAGAAAATGGTTAGGGCGGCATATTGACTAGTTAGCCTACACTAGACAATTCTACGCTTGGTTGGACCTATGTCGGCCTGACTATATTTCAACCAAATTCAAAGTCGCCGATTTAGTAGCTACCATTGACTTTATAATGAATGATTCAATCACCCTGATCGGATTATATTACCTTGACTGAAAATGGTGGCAGTCATTTCAAAAGGCAATATTTGTAGATCACAACTACAAGGGTGTGTTACTATTGTTTTTTCCTTTGATCATTTCTTCACTAACTTGACTCTTCTTGCTTCACCATGCAGCTCCTCTTTTAGCACTACCTATTCAGCCTACTCAATCTGAGACCGAACTTGCATCTTCTTAGTGCAAACTCTCGGCTCCGAAGTGGAAAAAAATAGTGGATGGTAAGTCTAAGCCCTCTGGTCCTAAAAAGCCAAAGTCAACTATAATAACAGTAGTTTTATCCTTAGTTTGCTAGCTCAACTGAAAGCCAAGGTAGCTGCACATATTTTCATGCCCTCACCGACTCACACCCTATCAAACCATTTAGCCAATATTTTGAAGACAAAGAGAGTCATTTGGGATGTTGCTAATGTGAGCCTTGATGATTGGCTAGACCTATGAAGATGGTTGAAATCTGAGATGCAGTCGACTTCCTATTGCAAGCTGACTTTCTTGTCCGTTAGGTAGCAAATATGACCGATTTGAGAAGCCAGCTTTTGTGCTTTTTCTAGTGCACCATACTATAGCCACGGCAACCGAAGAGGTTAGATAGGTTAGATAGGTTAGATAGTTTAACGTAGCTGCACTGGAGGATGATGCTATCCTGTAGAAAAGCTTCTATGATAATCTAGAGGCCAAAGTTGCTTTAATCGAGGAGTTGATCACATGCTTGGAGGGTCAATTGGAAAATGCTTGCATGAGGCTAACAAGGTTGAAAGTGAACCTTGCCGAGGAGAAAAGATCTTGCAAAGTGAAGTTGTAAGGCTTGGCCAATGCACGTGTCAGACTTCAGGATTGCGTGTCTTGGCTCCCCAGTCTCATAGCCCAAATGGCCAAAGTAGATGAGTCGGCTGAGGAATTGCAACATGAATGGGAGGATATTGCTAGAACCTTTTAGACCCCTTTTTACATTGTAACTTTTTGCATAATGATGTACTCGGATTTGAAAGTAGTGCATGGACTTTTTTGACAAGTATCATGTAGGCTTTATCCTATTAGTATTTATTCTATCTATAGTTTTCCAAATTTGGATCGAGGGAACCATCTGCGGATATTGATATCTAATGGAGGGTTGCATCATCCACAGTCTATATGTGGATCCCAAATTATATGTACTGTTAGGTACCAGGCTAAGTTGTTATGCTACCTCCTGGCATATAGACTTAGAATATGTATCACATAGGAAAACTCCAAAAGTGCCCCTAGGTAAGGTTTCCCCTCAGCCCTTGTGATGCTTACAAAGTTGTTATATTTTGGCCTTTCACTCCTAAGCAAACAATAAGGAATTATTAGTAGCATGGATTTGCCGACCTCACCATCAATCTTCTATTACTCACCCTGACCGACAGTATCGTATTTCAACTAGGTATTACCGCAATATCTCTTCATAGCTCGGTCTACCACAACCTTGTTGGTGTGACTTCTATAGTACCTCGGTCATTGGATTCTAAGGGCTCCATTAACTAGTCTTTAGCTATTTCTTCCAAATGGAACAAAGTCTAAAATGTGGGTTCTTTAATGACCCCAACACCATGCATTGGTAGATTAGCTGATTCATCCTTCTCAAGGATGTGCTCGGCTTTTTCCACCATAGCATGCACTAGAATGTACTATGGCTTGACGCATCAGCTCTCAATCATAAAAATAGTTTGTCTACCTATTCTAGCATCAAAGCCAAGGTAGCCACATATCACTTCAATAGTGAACTAGAATAGCGGCCATTCTTTCTATAGCTGCTTCCTTGATCTCCTTTCGTATGATCTAATGACAGCTATGTGGTTGTCCTACTAGAACCAATGTAATGATGACTATGCTAGGTCCTACTAGGAATGCCAGAAAAGATTTGTTGCTCATTTTTCCATCCCATCTAGGCAAGCATTAGAGAACTTAGAATCCCAAGGAACTCAGTTGGTCGGTGAAGAAAGACATTAAATCTCAACGGCAACAAGGTTGGTGTGCACCGGCATAATAATGGAGATCAAAGGAAGGATAGAGAGTAGCATGGGGCCAAGTGCCTTGCCCTTCAAAGACTTTCGCCACCATCACATTATCGTTCAAAAAAGATAGAATAGATAGGGGTGTAGCACTGGGCTATGGTAGAAATCTAAGCTACAAATACTTCTATAGTAGAACTACTGGTAGAGTAAAACTAAGATATAATAAGTAAAATATTTTTGAACAATCCTTCCGACATAGTATAGATTCAATATTCATACTAAGTAAAATAACCACTTAGTTTTGATAGCTATTACCTACGTTTGCTTCCGCTTCTGACAATTATGGTAGCTGACACCAATTGCCTTTTCACTATTTACATTCTTCAGTATAATCACTCAGCACCAACAATCAACCCAATAACCTAGTCAAATTAGCCGAAATCCTTGCCAGACTTTCATTAGGCCAATTTCATATCAACATTCTTTTAGCCATTCTTGTATATTTGATCTTTAGTAAGATGCCTTTGGCCGGCTTCTATTCAATATCCATTTAGTTTTGTTTCTTGAGATTTTCTCCTGAGGCTCATTATATCCCTTCTCCCCTCATCTTTTGGCCAATTATGCACGTGTCTCTCATGTGTCAAATAGAGCAAGGATGTGTTGTAAACACACGGGAATCCAAGATTACTAACATGTAATACCAAAACTACCCCGAAAATATTCCATATATTTTGTAATTACTAAATTGAATTCTCAAATAAATCATAGGAAAATATAAATAAACATAAATCAAATTATCAAAACCTGTCACTCTAGGACCAAAAATAAATTAATATCTATCAAAATAACTACAGGGGATTATAGAACTTTCCTAACTAGAAGATTTTTTTTATAGAATTATCAAACCCTTCTCAACTAGAAGAACATTTTATAGAGATTGGCATTTTTAGAAACAATTTTTCACCCTAGACTAAGGGGCATTTTTATTTCCAAATTTCAGTTCAACATCACTGCCTTGGGATTAATTTGGAACCTATCCTCAAAAGATTGCTTTAACATCATTGGGTTGGGCAGTGATTTTAAGAGTAGGGATGATTTGAGATCGCTACCATATAAGATCATTGGGTTGTAACCAAACACGGTGTCTCATTACCTCCATCCATATCACTTTTGATCTTGGAGTCATCACCCCATGCCAAATGCTATCTTAAAGATTTATACATAGACTCCACTTCTATCAAATATATTCTCTATGGTTATAACCTTACACAACATTTTTATCTATAAGAAAATCAACATAATGTGAGTAAGTGATGCATGGGAGTATCATTATGAGGTCTCACAATTTTTATGAGTAGGAACCAAAAATTGAAGTGTTTTCTTTGAAATATAATGAGAAGAACTTGTGAAGAGTTTGAGTCTAGTACTACCAGAGATATTAGTTTAAAATTGTAGCATTTTTCCTAACTGATGGTTTTCATAAGTTGAATTATATTGAACAAAGACTATAGATGTCAAGGTGCTAGGTTATACATTTATATTTTTAAAATTGTAGCATTTTTCCATCTGATGGTTTTCATAAGTTGAATTATATTGAACAAAGACTATAGATGTCAAGGTGCTAGGTTATACATTTATATTTTTAAAATTGTTGCATTTTTCCAAACTGATGGTTCTCATAAGTTGAATTATATTGAACAAATACTATAGATGTCAAGGTGCTTGGTTATACATTTATATTGATAGGCATGTTCAGATACATTATTCAGAAAACTGTGTTGTCATAATAATACTAGGCAGGTATTTGATTATTTGTTTAATTATTAAATTTGGGAGAGATGGAATAGTGGCTAGTATTGAAAGGAATATGGAGGCTTTTGTAGAAGGAAATAGAAAATGAGACAGGGATGTTACATGGATGCCTTCTTGGGCCCCTAGTTAGATTAATTAGGACTCTAGAACTCTCTTTTCAACAAAAAAAAACTAGGACTCTGAAACTCTTAGTTGGAAAAGTCATTAGAGTCCTAACAAGTAACATGCTGCTATATCTGATTGGACAGGGATGTTAGAATCTTCACAAGCAAATTCGTGTCAGCTCTGCAGCTTCTGTTGAGAGACCTTTTCTTGGTCATCAACTGGATGGCTGCTGCCATGAAAAAAATACTGATAGACACGGAACCTCTCGACAAACTTCTAGCTCTTGATAGAATTCGCTCCATTTATTGAATTTTCCCTTCAATATTTTCTTTTTCCTCTTTCCCTTTTACCAGTTTGGCTGGTTTGCTTGGTGACCTCCATCTCTCTATATTCATTATCATAGTGAAAAGCCAAGTGTAGTTTCCCCCAATTTCCTCCAAAAAAGAAACTTAGACGGGTAGATCTTCATGGTTGCTATCATATAAGTAAAGAAGATAAGGTTATATAATCTTGGATTGTCTGATATAATCCCACTTCTAGGATAGAACATTCGAACCTTAGCATACCAGTTGCGGGTTAAAAGTTTGCTGATCCACTGTAATATCAAATTAAATTGGATTAAGTTGGAGCAGATTTTCTGGCTTCTTGCTAGAATTCATTTTACTGTTCATCTGACCCATATCTGGTTCATTTATTCAATATTGTATCAGCATTATAAAACGGGGAAAACATAATTCCTCAAAATTTTGTATTGAGTTATATCTTTTTCCTTTTTTGATGTGGAGAAGGCCAATAATAGAGCAACATGAGAAGAAATTTGTAGCCACTGACGAAGAAACATATATTGGAAGGTGATGTTGTAATTTTACAAGACTTGTATCAAGAAACTAATATAAGCATGAGTTTCTTTTACCAGACTGGTGAGTTTCCTGCAGCAATTGGCAGACACTAAGTGTCACGCCCCAAACCCATCACCCGAGTCTGGCACGTGACCGGCCGCATGAGCCCTAGAGCAGTGCCCTAAAAATCATGCAAAGCCTAAGATAAACAACAATTCAATAAATCCACAACTAATTAATAAATTCAAATTGACAAATCCGACATGTCCAAATAAACAATCGGTTCAATTACAAGATTTTCAAATGTTCATCAATAAAAGATAAGCTGCTTTTATCTATCTAGCAGTCTGACTCCAGATCGAGCTCACTTCTCATCCCATCCGATGGACTTTACAAATCCAGTACCTCTGAAAAAGAAAGTAAGAGTAGTATGAGCTTTTCCAGCCCAGTAAGAATCCCAACAGCCACACACAATAATAATAATAAAATAATCAAAGCATCAAAATATTCATCATTTCAAAGGCTCAACAAACAACAAATATATATAACCATTTCATATTCATAAATCCTTTTTCATATTATGTGATCCATTCCCGTATTACTCTGATTCCCAAGTTTTCAGACTTTTCACTTCTGGCTTTGGACTAACCAAGTTCATGTCCCAGTCCAAGACTGCACAAATCCCACGCATAAGCTCGTGGCAGCTATCCCACGCGTAAGCCCGTGGAGGCTATCCTACGCATAAGCTCGTAGAGACTATCCCACGCGTAAGCCCGTGGAGGCTATCCTATGCATAAGCTCGTAGAGGCTATCCCACGCATAAGTTCATAGCAGCTATCCTACGCATAAGCTCGTAGAGGCTATCTCATGACAAGGTTAGTCCAACCCATTTTACATGTCTAGTTTTACATTTTTAATCACATTTCCATCACATCATATATTTTCATAAATTCTCAAAAATATGTTAATTCTTCCTAATTTAATTATTTCAATATTTCCATAGCAATCAAAATGCGCATCTCATATGTGTTATACAAGCTCATAAAATTAATATCAACATACTAATAAATTATAACCAACGATAAATTCCATACATGCATAAATAGAGGTGCTCAGTTGTAGAGATTCTCACAGAAATTGTAGACTGACACAAACACAGATTCGAATCACAACCTACGAGCTGAGGTGCTGAGTTCCCTGATCCAAACCTCCTGGTACCGCTGACTCTTCCCCTACAACATCAATTACAAATCACGAACTAAATTATTTAATATTAAAATATTCTGAACCATAACTTACATATACTTTGGGGCCTATTACCAGGTCCCCAATCATCTCAACCCCTCCAGATCTAGGGCAGTCGGGGTGGCCCGACTCTCACTTTGTACCACCGGCCTATGTCGTCGCCAGCCATGGCCGCCGTCATGCCGGCAACGGTGGCCGGTCTCGGTGAAAAGACCAAAGGAAGGAAGTGGATGAGAGAGAAGGGAGGAAGATCCTTCTCTCTTCACAGGTGTTTTTCCTTGATCCTAGGGCAGCAGCCATGGTGGTTGTGCCCTCTTCCTTCCCCAATCCAACAACTCGGCCACCACTCCGGCGATGATGGCTGGCCAAGAGAGGGAGAGAAGAAGAAATTTCTTCTTCTTTCCCCCCGCCCCCAAGAACCGGATGGACTTCCCTTCCCCCCCTTCTCCATCATCAACGGAAAGCCATCGTGATGGTGGCTCGGCTCCCCCCACCCGACGGCAGCCACGGTGGCCCACGACCGCCGTCGCCGTCGCCGCCTGTGGCTAACCGACGAGAGGAAAAGGAGGAGAGGACGGAATCACGAGGAAGAAGACCTCGGATCTGCCATCCCCCATCTCCAACCAACCTGAAATCCCTTCCGCAGTCCCGATCCACCCCATCTGCCATGAATCCCGGCCAACCCCGGCGGCCGGCGGCGGCACAATTCGGAAGAGAGAGGCCGAAACAGGGGTACCCTATTTCGGGTCCCTCTCCGGCGATTTCACCGGCTAAAACCCAATTTCACACAGCCCTACCCCTAGCAAAGGAAGCACAAGGGAAGGAGCCATGCTTACCTCGGTCCGACGGGGTGTTCCGGCGATCTTTCCGGCGAGAAATCGAAGGGAGCGAGCTCGGATCAACCTCCTCTCTTCTCCCGATTTGTGGATGGTCTTCACCAAAGGAAAGGGGGCTTTGGGGCTTCCTCCACGGCCGGCCAGATCTCGGAACCGTCGCCTCTCCGGCGCTCGGTCTCCTCCGACGGGTCACCTCCTCTAACGCCGCCGTCTCCCCCCTCTTCTCGTTTCTTCTCCCACGATCGTGCCTAGGGCACGATCGTAAATGGTGGATGGGCCCGATCTTTTCGGGCTGGCCCGTCCACCCATCTTTTTTTTTTCCTTCTCCGGGGTATTACATACTCTCCTCCTTAAAAAAATTTTGTCCTCGAAATTAACTTACTTGAAGCCTCAAACTTTAAAAATAAGAAATGCATCCATTATATCATCCCGAGATCTCAAATAGTCTCCCTCTCGGAGTACCTACTCACAAGATTTTGACATACAAAAATCACAGCATCTCAAAACTTGATCATTTCTATTTACCACACGTAGTAAGTTCTTTTGATATCCTTCAAAAGAATTCCAAACTCCCAACCTTGGATTAAAATGCCATAATTATATCCCAAAGAAAATAATTTCTCTTGATTCTACATAGAGATCATAATTGGCTTAACATAAATAGGAGAAATCTTTAGTATCAAATGCTCTTAATATTCTATAATCATTTTTCTTTTCTTAACTTTGCCTGTGATTAAATGATCAACCTTTATCCTAGGAAAACCGCAAACCTGTTCAAATAGGTATATTAACAATGTCAGAGCTAGGAGTCGAAGAACTATGTTAAATCATTCCAGGCCCAAGCTTAATCATAGAGCTATCAATCCGTTAACGCTATTTGAGATGCCCCAAAATTCTTCTTAGAATTATCAAAAATAGGAGAGCCCACAACTACTTCCAGTAGGCAAAGAATCAACGACATTCCCCTCTACTAGAAAACTAACTCAAGTCCTTCCATAATAATACCTTTCAGATCAAGGTATTATTATTATTATTATTATTATTATTATTATTATTTTAATCGATTTCAAAATAACTCAAACCACTACACTTCCGCTGCGCACTCTGATCTAACTCATCAAATTCTCTAAAGTCACAAAATGATTTCTGACCAAAGTATCACTTTGCATCAAGACTAAAAAAATCCAAATTTTAAATTTTCAAGTAGAACTAGAGCAAAACCTCTAGACCTTTTTGTCCTCGATTTATATAGAGTATACTTACCATAACTAACCCCCAATCCTTTAGTCAAGTTTAAGGTCACTACATGATCTCCACAACCTTCTTAGAATCCAAAATATCTAAGTTTAATTTAAAGGGGGTAATTCTTGTATTTCCTTAGCAATTTAATTAGAAAATCTACATTGATTTTTCTTCCAACAGAATTTACTTCAAACTCAATGGGTTAGAACTGTCGAGCCAATATCACTATGAGTAGGAATTAACTCTATCCACCTCCAAATCCTTCTTCACCAAAATCCTTGATGTCTATGATCAATGCCACACATAATAACTCACATAAGCATCTCAAAATCGAAATCTCTACTCAATATTGTATTTTACAATGACAAAGATTCTGGTTAGATCATAAACCTAGACTTGAGTTCAAGTTAACACATCCAAAAGTCTCCAACAATTATAAGAAAAATTCAGTAGCCCAATCCAAATATACAAATTCAAATAATTAGAATACTCCACCAATTTGCATACTATATGGCCTTGAGAATTTAATCCACTAATAGAAATATGCCAATTTACAATATTCAAACATGTCAATTCCAAATATAATCCCCATACAGATTTAACCTCGAAAACATTCTGCACTAATACTACGAAAAATCTTTCTTAGCCCACTTCAATAATACGGAAGATCAATATATAAGTCACACTCTAATAATTAGTAGCAAAACCAAAAGTATGATCATATCATAACCCATATCAAGTTTGAACTTCCAAATCATTTAAATAATATCTGAACATTGTATAACCGATATGCCATTGTTGACCTTCCTACAGTTATCTTAGGTCAAACCTCTCTTATCATGATCAAAGACAATTTATACTTTTCTTCTACACTCATCGAAAATCAAACCCAATACATACATTTTATCACAATGCCTAGTAATCTTACACCGTAAGCACTGAATTTAATTATCATGTTTCAAGTAATCATAACTGTTGCTGGAAATTGGACCCGGGGGCCGCCGCGAAGCCGGGGAAGGAGGAGCTCCGCTGCTGGGACGTGTTGCTGGAAATTGGACCCGGGGGCCGCCGCGAAGCCGGGGAAGGAGGAGCTCCGCTGCTACAGGGGGCGGACGGCGGTGCGCCGGCCGGCTGCGTCCTCCGCTGCGAGGGGGGTGTGCAAGTCCTGCAAGGAAAACCGGTGGCCGGGCTCCCCGGCGCCGGCCCTCCGATGCCTAAGTCAGAGGGGGCAGATATGTGGAGAGAGCAGGGAAGGGAGTATGTGGAGAAGACAAAGAGAATATTGTGTTCAATTGGGTCTGTGCTGTTTTCTTCCTTTTTCCCCCGGTCTAGGAGGGTTCTCTCCAGCTCCGGGTTTTTCCTCTTGTTTTTGGTCCCCCCTCCCTTTTCCCCCCAGGTTTCCTTTTATAGGAGGATTTTTGTTACCTGGGAGGTGACAGGAGGTTTGTCCTGTTTTGTAATAATTGGGCACGATTTGGCCCATTAATGGCGTAATGGAGAACGGGACCGGATCAGACCGGAATCAGGGAGTTGTCACGGTCGATCGGACCTGTTGGAGTGGTTGAACCGCCGGCTGTGGTGGGCCTGGGGTCCGTGGATGGTAAGTGCATTTATTACCGAATGAACCGGCGGTCAGGGAGAGCCATACGTTCTGATGGTTCAGTGATCCGGAGATCGTCTTGGGCCGTGTTCATTAAATGACTGAGTGCATCGGAGACTTGAGAGAGTCTCGTGCATTAATGGCAGGTCGTGCCGAATACCTGCGAAGATCTTATGCCTTGATGGCTTGGAGATAGTGGCAGGTTATAGTGGAGTTGTCAGGTCCCTTAGAGGGTTAGGTGGAAATTGGATATTTGGCTAAGGCATGGGCTCGGCCTGCTGTGCTCGGCCTTCTGGTCTCGGCCTTCTGGTCTCGGCCTTCTGGTCTCGGCTCTCTGGTCTCGGCCTTCTGGTCTCGGCTCTCTGGTCTCGGCTCTCTGGTCTCGGCCCTCTGGTCTCGGCCTTCTGGTCTCGGCTCTCTGGTCTCGGCCTTCTGGTCTCGGCTCTCTGGTCTCGGCTCTCTGGTCTATGAGCTCGAGAGCGGAAGAGCTCGATCACTTAGGATGAGCTCGAGAGCGGAAGAGCCCGATCACTTAGGATGAGCTCGAGAGCGGAAGAGCTCCATCACTTAGGATGAGCTCGAGCTTGCTGATGGATTTGGGTGCTATAATTACATTTGTGGGGTGGTCCATTTTTCCACCAACACTACCCCCCGACTTCCGAGTCCGAGCTGCTTTTTGGCTCGGGCGAAGGAAGTAGTTCAGTCATCGATCGTCCTGGTGCTGTGAGCGTTCTTACACCAAGGCGACTGAAGACGCTTTTTCTGCTCGAAGTCCGTTCTTTGGGGACGTCGGCAGAGAAGAATCCAAGTAAAGATAAATGAGAATGTAAAGACATTAAATGAATGGGTACCTTGTACCGTGTGCGTCCTTGCGCCGAGGCGACTGAAGACGCTTCTCTGCTCGGACTCCGTTCTTTGGGGACGTCGGCAGAGAAAAGTCCAAGAATAAAATAATGTAAAGACATTAAATGAATGGGTACCTTGTACCGTGTGCGTCCTTGCGCCGAGGCGACTGAAGACGCTTCTCTGCTCGGACTCCGTTCTTTGGGGACGTCGGCAGAGAAATCCAAAAATAGAAGAGCGGGCTGAGCTCGTTGGCTGAAGACGATGGAGCACGAGCCGAGCTCGTCCGGTCAGAGAGGACCGCTAACTCATAGCCGATGGAGCACGAGCCGAGCTCGTCCGGTCAGAGAGGACCGCTAACTCATATTCGGGGAGCACGAGCCGAGCTCGACGGTGGAAGCCGATGGAGCACGAGCTGAGCTCGTCCGGTCAGAGAGGACCGCTAACTCATATTCGGGGAGCACGAGCCGAGCTCGACGGTGGAAGCCGATGGAGCACGAGCCGAGCTCGTCCGGTCAGAGAGGACCGCTAACTCATAGCCGATGGAGCACGAGCCGAGCTCGTCCGGTCAGAGAGGACCGCTAACTCATAGTCGGGGAGCACGAGCCGAGCTCGACGGTGGAAGCCGATGGAGAACGAGCCGAGCTCGTCTGGTCACTTAAGACCGCACCCCGACGTCTCGGGCCATCCCGACGAATCGGGGCATCCCGTTGTGGCAGGGCATCCCAATATATTGGGGCATCCTGATGTCTCAGGGCATCCTGACCGTGGTCAGGGTAGGAGAACGAGCCGAGCTCGTTGGCTAACCTGAAAATAGATAAAATATTGAATTTATTTGAAGCCAAAGTGGCGTCCTGTACCTTTTGGAGATATTTTGATAGCTCTCGAGCTTCGAAGTCCCTCAGGACTTGGTTCGGCACTGGCCTTCTTTGGCTTGATTTTTTAGATATTTTGCGCTCGGGTTTCTGAGCTCGGTCTGCATGAGCTCGACGGGGGCTTCAGTGATGGCGACGCTCTGAAAGGGGAGCAATGTCGCGGGCGCCGTCCCAAGGACTTACGCCCGTAAGGAGGGAGTACATGCTGGTTTCTTGCTTGCTGCCGGAAGACAGAAGACTTGGAAGGATAATGGGATTTAATGGGGCTGTACCCTTTGTCACAGAGGCTTACAATCCTATTTTAAAGCTCCATAACTTTCCTTCTCCAGACCTCAGCTTTTATTTCTCTTTCCCCCCAACTCGTTGACGTGAGACTTGGACTACTACTTCTCACTGGTTGCCCCCACATACGTCGTTGCAGCGGGAGCCATGCCTGATTCGAGATGGCTCGGGAGTCAGGAGAAAGTTTCTTCCTCTGCTTCACATGATTCCGTGGAGGCGGCACAGGAGGGGCCTCCACTTGTTGCAGGCTTTGGGCTGCAAATAGCTAGCGCTTGGACTTGCTGCACAAGCGCATCGAAGTGCTCGAGTTGGACTTGTGGAACTTGATCTACCGGAGATCTTGATGGTGAATTTTTGACTGAGCGTTTGGGACTTGGAGCATGATACTCGAAGGGGAAACCCGCTTGTAGGGGGCTCCGGTTGAACTGGAGCCGGAGGAGGCGGTGCCGTTGGGATGCCCCTGGGTTGCAAGCTTTGGACAGCGGTAGCCAAGGCTTGCACTTGTTGCACCAGGGCATCAAACTGCTCCGGCCGAACTTGATGAACTGACTCGGTCGGAGGTGATGGGTTTCGGACGGAACGCTCCGGGCTAGGTGGAGGACGTCGAGAGGCATTGGAAGTCCCTTTGCTTCTTAGCTTCATGGCAGCGAACTCGGTCCCTTCCTCTAGCGCCAACTGTTGCTGAAAATTGGACCCGGGGGCCGCCGCGAAGCCGGGGAAGGAGGAGCTCCACTGTTGGGACGTGTTGCTGGAAATTGGACCCGGGGGCCGCCGCGAAGCCGGAGAAGGAGGAGCTCCGCTGCTACAGGGGGCGGACGGCGGTGCGCCGGCCGGCTGCGTCCTCCGCTGCGAGGGGGGTGTGCAAGTCCTGCAAGGAAAACCGGTGGCCGGGCTCCCCGGCGCCGGCCCTCCGATGCCTAAGTCAGAGGGGGCAGATATGTGGAGAGAGCAGGGAAGGGAGTATGTGGAGAAGACAAAGAGAATATTGTGTTCAATTGGGTCTGTGCTGTTTTCTTCCTTTTTCCCCCGGTCTAGGAGGGTTCTCTCCAGCTCCGGGTTTTTCCTCTTATTTTTGGTCCCCCCTCCCTTTTCCCCCCAGGTTTCCTTTTATAGGAGGATTTTTGTTACCTGGGAGGTGACAGGAGGTTTGTCCTGTTTTGTAATAATTGGGCACGATTTGGCCCATTAATGGCGTAATGGAGAACGGGACCGGATCAGACCGGAATCAGAGAGTTGTCACGGTCGATCGGACCTGTTGGAGTGGTTGAACCGCCGGCTGTGGTGGGCCTGGGGTCCGTGGATGGTAAGTGCATTTATTACCGAATGAACTGGCGGTCAGGGAGAGCCATACGTTCTGATGGTTCAGTGATCCGGAGATCGTCTTGGGCCGTGTTCATTAAATGACTGAGTGCATCGGAGACTTGAGAGAGTCTCATGCATTAATGGCAGGTCGTGTCGAATACCTGCGAAGATCTTATGCCTTGATGGCTTGGAGATAGTGGCAGGTTATAGTGGAGTTGTCAGGTCCCTTAGAGGGTTAGGTGGAAATTGGATATTTGGCTAAGGCATGGGCTCGGCCTGCTGTGCTCGGCCTTCTGGTCTCGGCCTTCTGGTCTCGGCTCTCTGGTCTCGGCCTTCTGGTCTCGGCTCTCTGGTCTCGGCCTTCTGGTCTCGGCCTTCTGGTCTCGGCTCTCTGGTCTATGAGCTCGAGAGCGGAAGAGCTCGATCACTTAGGATGAGCTCGAGAGCGGAAGAGCCCGATCACTTAGGATAAGCTCGAGAGCGGAAGAGCTCCATCACTTAGGATGAGCTCGAGCTTGCTGATGGATTTGGGTGCTATAATTACATTTGTGGGGTGGTCCATTTTTCCACCAACAATAACCTTAAGCTATGATATATTTCTGTCACAATACCTAGTGATCTTAAATATATGCTCATATTCCGATTTTGTCACTATCCCTAGTGATCTAAAACCTCAAACTCTAATGCCACTAAGCCCACAGTCTCTAGTGGTCTTAAACCGTAGATTATAATATCATTCCTGTTACAATCTCAGATGATTATAAACCAAGGCTCTGATAATTTTCCTATCATAATTCCCCACTCACACTCATCTGAACCTAAACCCTAGAATATCTTAACCTTAAGCTCTGATACCAAATCTGTGACGCCCCAAATCCATCACCCGGGTCCGGCACGTGACAGGCCGCATGAGCCTTAGAGCAGTGCCCTAAAGATCATGCAAGGCCTAAGATAAACAACAATTCAATAATTCCACAACTAATTAATAAATTCAAATTGACAAATCCGACATATCCAAATAAACAATTGGTTCAATTACAAGATTTTCAAATGTTCATCAATAAAAGATAAGCTGCTTCTATCTATCTAGCAGTCTGACTCCAGATCGAGCTCACTTCTCATCCCACCCGATGGACTCTACAAATCCAGTGCCTCTGAAAAAGAAAGTAAGAGTAGTATGAGCTTTTCCAGCCTAGTAAGAATCCCAACAGCCACACACAATAATAATAATAAAATAATCAAAGCATCAAAATAAATATCATTTCATCATTTCAAAGGCTCAACAAACAACAAATATATATAACCATTTCATATTCGTAAATCCTTTTTCATATTATATGATCCATTCTCGTATTACTCTGATTCCCAAGTTTTCAGACTTTTCACTTTTGGCTTTGGACTAACCAAGTTCATGTCCCAGTTCAAGACTGCACAAATCCCATGCATAAGCTCGTGGCAGCTATCCCACGCGTAAGCCCATGGAGGCTATCCTACGCATAAGCTCGTAGAGGCTATCCCACGCGTAAGCCTGTGGAGGCTATCATACGCATAAGCTCGTAGAGGCTATCCCACGCAAAAGCTCGTGGCAGCTATCCTATGCATAAGCTCGTAGAGGCTATCTCATGACAAGGTTAGTCCAACCCATTTTACATGTCTAGTTTTACATGTTTAATCATATTTCCATCACATCACATATTTTCTTAAATTCTCAAAAATATGTTAATTCTTTTCAATTTAATTATTTCAATATTTTCATAGCAATCAAAATGTACATCTCATATGTGTCATACAAGCTCATAAAATTAATATCAACATACTGATAAATTATAACCAACGATAAATTCCATACATGCATAAATAGAGGTGCTCAGTTGTAGGAATTCTTACAGAAATTGTAGACTGACACAAACACAGATCCAAATCACAACTTACGAGCTGGGGTGCTGAGTCCCCTGATCCAAACCTCCTGGTACCGCTGACTCTTCCCCTACAACATCAATTACAAATCACGAACTAAATTATTTAATATTAAAATATTCTGAGCCATAACTTACATATACTTTGGGGCCTATTACCAGGTCCCCAATCATCTCAACCCCTCCAAATCTAGGGCAGTCGGGGTGGCCCGACTCCCACCTTGTACCACCGGCCTATGTCGTCGCCAGCCATGGCCGCCGCCATGCCGGCAATGGTGGCTGGTCTCGATGAAAAGACCAAAGGAAGGGAGTGGATGAGAGAGAAGGGAGGAAGACCCTTCTCTCTTCACAGGTGTTTTTCCTTGGTCCTAGGGCAGCAGCCATGGTGGCTGTGCCCTCTTCCTTCCCCAACCCAACAACTCGACCACAACTCCGGCGATGATGGTCGGCCAAGAGAGGGAGAGAAGAAGAAATTTCTTCTTCTTCCCCCCCCCCCCAAGAATCGGATGGACTTCCCTCCCCCCCTTCTCCATCATCAACGGAAAGCCACCGTGATGGTGGCTCGGCTCCCCCCACCCGGCGGCAGCCACGGTGGCCGACGACCGCCGTCGCCGTCGCCGTCGCCGCCGGTGGCTAACCGACGAGAGGAAAAGGAGGAGAGGACGGGATCACGAGGAAGAAGACCTCGGATCCGCCATCCCCCATCTCCAACCAACCTGAAATCCCTTCCGCAGTCCCGATCCACCCCATCTGCCATGAATCCCGGCCAACCCCGGCGGCCGACGGTGGCACAATCCGGAAGAGAGAGGCCGAAACAGGGGTACCCTGTTTCGGGTCCCTCTCCGGCGATTTCATCGGCTAAAACCCAATTTCACACAGCCCTACCCCTAGCAAAGAAAGCACAAGGGAAGGAGCCACGCTTACCTCGGTCCGACGGAGTGTTCCGGCAATCTTTCCGGCGAGAAATCGAAGGCAGCGAGCTCGGATCAACCTCCTCTCTTCTCCCGATTTGTAGATGGTCTTCATCAAAGGAAAGGGGGCTTTGGGGCTTCCTCTGCGGCCGGCCGGATCTCAGAACCGTCGCCTCTCCGGTGCTCGCTCTCCTCCGGTGGGTCACCTCCTCTAACACCGCCGCCTCCCCCCTCTTCCCGTTTCTTCTCCCACGATCGTGCCTAGGGCACGATCGTAAATGGTGGATGGACCCGGTTTTTTCGGGCCGGCCCGTCCACCCCTCTTTTTTTTTTCCTTCTCCGGGGTATTACACTAAGAGCAGTCTTCAATCCACCATTACCATTGTGATAAAATTCACTTCTGGTATTTTGGCATACATATGGTTTGTCTACTGATGCTTTTATGCTAACTTATAAGGCAAGAATGAAGCTGAATGCAGTTTAATAAAATTATGAGCTTAATAGAAAACAGACTCGGAAATACAATTTGATAGTCATAAATTTGAAAAGGAGGCCCAAGTCAGAATTGATGACTAACATGTACTTAAGAGTTATGCAAAATGCCTCATAACAGGTTGGAAATGTGAAACTACTGTTTGCCCCATCACAGGCTGGAAATGTGATACTATTGGTGTTGGGGTATGTAGAGACCATTGGTGATGAAGAGAATTGAAGGAGAATCAATTCTGCATAATTCTGTCTGGCGGACTGTCGGAGTCGACTCGAGCTACAGTCGAGTCGACTCGGGAACAGTCGAGTCGACTCGGGAACAGTCGAGTCGACCCGGGAGGAGAAAGGCCAGAAGACCGAGAAAACCATGTTTCTGTCTCGACTGTCAGAGTCGACTCGAGATACAGTCGAGTCGACTCGAAGCATCGTCGAGTCGACTCGAGCTACAGTCGAGTCGACTCTAGATCGTGCCAGTTTTGTCCAGACGTGCCAGAGTCGACTCGAACCACAGCCGAGTCGACTCGGGCTCGCGAAAAATCGTACAGACGATTTTCTTTTGGTGTTTTTGGTGGCGTTTCGACGGCTATGATCATCTGAAGGTCTTGAGACTATATATAGGACTCATGAGAGCCCTAGGAGGTGAGATATTCAAGGATATTTTTGAGAGAGACTCTTGTTTTGTGCGGCTAGGGTTCTAGAGAAGAAGAGGATTGGGATCCTACTTCTTGTGCAAAGGGAATTCTGTGTGAATCTCTTGTAGAGCGATCGCGTGTGATCGTTCGGGTGTGTGCTATCTATGTAATCTGTTCATCCTAATTGAGATTTGGAGCGGTGGAGGACGTAGGCTACTTGTAGCCGAACCTCGTTACATCTTTGTGTTTGCTTTGCTATTTTCTTCCTATTTCTTCTTCTTTTGGTTTGATAATCCGCTGCGGTGCTCAAGTGTTTTACCCTATTGATACCACGGGGTAATCTTTTGCCCTTCGTAGCGGAAGCGAAGCGGTGATCCTTGAGTTCGGTGTCGAGGGAGCGAGAGAGTGCTTATCCGTTTGCTTCTCTCTTTGCTTGTCCGACATTGGTGGTTGTACCGGTGTGAGTGGGTTCCGGTGCGGGTCGCTGCCAACAATTGGTATTAGAGCTATTGGTATTCTGCAATGGCGGATGAAGGGAAGTTGCGAATTGAGAAGTTCAATGGCACGAACTTCGGATTTTGGAAGATGCAAATAGAGGATTATCTTTACCAGAAGGATCTCTATTTACCTCTTGGAGGTAGAGCGAAGAAACCAGAGAAGATGTCCGATGAAGACTGGGAGGTCCTCGATCGAAAGACGCTCGGCACCATTAGATTGTCACTTGCATCCCAAGTGGCATTCAACATCAAAAACGAGAAGACGACGATGGAGTTGATGGCAACATTGTCGCGGATGTACGAGAAACCCTCAGCATCAAACAAGGTATTTCTCATGAAGAGGTTGTTTAATCTTCGTATGAAAAATGGCAGCAGCGTAGCAGAATACTTCAACGAGTTCAACGGACTCACGGCCCAGTTGGAGTCAGTGGAGATTAGTTTTGACGATGAGATTCGGGCATTGCTAATCCTCTCCGGACTGCCTGATAGCTGGGAGGGCCTGGTGATGGCGGTGAGCAACTCTTCGGCGACGGGGAAGTTGATCTTTGATGACGTTGTGGGAGTGCTTCTGAGTGAAGAAGCAAGAAGGAAATCTTCTGGAGCTACGGAGTCGTCTGGAAGTGCACTAAACATCTCTAACCGGGGAAGACAAAAGAAGGACGGTCGATTTCGAAGCGACTCGAAGTCGAGATCCAGTAGGTCTCGAGCACCTCAGAACAAGGGAGCGAAGTGCTGGAACTGCGGGAAGATGGGGCACTTTAGGAGGGACTGCAAATCTCCTAAAGGGAAGCAAGGCGACCACACCGAAGGAGTCAGCAAGGATCTGGCAAATCTTGCTGAAAACGGTGACATGGATGCCCTCGTTCTATCTTTATCTACCGGTGACGAGTCTTGGGTGATAGACTCAGGCGCGTCTTTTCATGCTACATCCCAACGGAAGCTTCTTGGAGGATATGAGAAGGGAGACTTCGGCAAAGTCTACTTAGGGGATGGAGAGCCTTGCACCATACAAGGAAGGGGAAGCGCGGAAGTGAAGTTGATTTCTGGATCTTCACTTGAGCTTGAGGACGTACGGCACATGCCTCAACTGCAGAGGAATCTGATTTCTGTTGGACAGTTGGCGAGCCAGGGGTACAAGACTATTTTCACAGCTAATCAGTGGAAGATATCCAGGGGTTCGTTGATGGTGGCTAGTGGCAAGAAGGTTGGGACACTTTATATCGCCAACGGCATGGAAAACTCTATTGGAGTTGCTGCAGCAGATGTGGACGCCAAGTTATGGCATTGCAGACTTGGGCACATGAGTTATCAGGGACTGGAGGTGATGCACCAGTTGGGAAAGCTGCAGGGTCTCAGGAGTGTTGAGATGGACTTCTGTGAGGATTGTATTCTCGGAAAGCAGAAGCGTGTTTCATTCAACAAAGAAGGTAAACCTCGGAAGCAAGAAAAGCTAGATCTCGTGCACACGGATGTGTGGGGGCCTGCACTGGTTTCTTCCATTGGTGGATCTCAGTACTATGTTACTTTTATTGATGATGCTACCAGGAAGCTTTGGGTGTTCTTCTTGAAGCACAAGTCAGAGGTATTTGGGGTCTTCAGGAGATGGCAGGCAATGGTAGAACTCGAGACAGGAAGGAGGTTAAAATGCCTGAGATCAGACAACGGTGGTGAGTATTGTAGCAGAGAGTTTGAGGACTACTGTGCAGAAGCTGGGATCGTCAGGCAGAGGACAGTTCCAGGGACACCACAACAAAATGGAGTTGCTGAAAGGATGAACAGAACAATTAATGAGCGTGCCAGGAGTATGAGGATACATGCTGGATTGCCACAGCAGTTTTGGGCAGAAGCAGTTAACACTGCTGCCTACTTGATCAACAGAGGGCC
Source organism: Phoenix dactylifera (assembly GCF_009389715.1). Lineage (NCBI taxonomy): Eukaryota > Viridiplantae > Streptophyta > Magnoliopsida > Arecales > Arecaceae > Phoenix > Phoenix dactylifera. The sequence goes on along the minus strand of NC_052396.1, from coordinate 12,681,252 downwards.
ATCAAAGAAACTTGAATTTGAAATTCCTGAGGAAGCATGGACAGCGAAGAAGATTGATTTGGTGCACTTACGAGTATTCGGTTGTACCAGTTATGTCCATGTTGATTCCAATCAAAGAAGCAAATTAGACGCCAAATCAAAGAAGTGCATTTTCGTTGGATACGGAGGTCAACAGTTTGGGTATCGTTTTTGGGATCCCGAACACAGGAAGATCATTCGTAGTAATGATGTGGTATTTAATGAGAAAATGCAGCAGAGCACTGAATCAGAAACAAAACCTGTTGAGCCGTGTTTTGTGGATCCTGAAGAGGAGTCTACAAATTCTGGTCAGAAGACTCAGTCAGAGCAAGAACCTGAAGTATTGGCACCCTCTCCACAACTAAGAAGGTCCACTCGTAGTACTCATGGGAAGCCTCCTCAAAGGTATGATGGGACTCTTAGTTATTTGCTGCTCACAGATAATGACGAACCTGAATGCTTCACGGAGGCATTGGAGGTTGATACCAGGAAGGAGTGGGAGTTGGCCATAGATGATGAGATGGAGTCATTGGAGCAGAATCAAACGTGGGATTTGGTGGATCTGCCCAAGGGGAAGAAAGCACTGTCAAACAAATGGGTTTACAGGCTGAAGGAAGAGCAGAATGGGAAGAAACGGTGCAAGGCCAGGCTGGTTGTAAAAGGATTTCAGCAGAGAGCAGGTATCGACTTCACGGAGATCTTTTCTCCTGTAGTCAAGATGAGTTCTATTCGGGCGGTGCTGAGCATGGTGGCAGTAGAGAATCTTCACTTAGAGCAGCTTGATGTGAAGACAGCTTTTCTTCACGGAGATCTCGATGAGGAGATATATATGCAGCAGCCGGAGGGATACATTGCAGCTGGCACGGGTGACTTGGTTTGCAAATTGAAGAAAAGCCTCTATGGTTTGAAACAGGCGCCCAGGCAATGGTATCTCAAGTTCGATAGTTACATGCTTGAGATAGGATACAGGAGATGTCAGGAGGATCACTGTTGCTACTTCCGGAACTTCGGTACATCTTATATTATCTTGCTATTATATGTTGATGACATGTTAGTTGCAGGAGCTAGCATGCATGAGATTGCAAAATTGAAGCTGAAGCTGTCAAGAAAATTTGCAATGAAGGATCTAGGAGCAGCGAAACAGATCCTTGGGATGCGGATCAGCAGAGATAGGTCTAAACATATCCTTAGACTATCTCAGGCGGAGTACATCAGCCGAGTACTCAAGAGATTCTGCATGGAGGGTGCCAAACCTGTTGGCACACCACTAGGTGCCCACTTAAAGCTTTCAAAAGGACAAAGTCCGAAGACGCGGGTGGAGGAGCTCAATATGTCAAAAATCCCGTATGCATCGGCGGTGGGGAGCTTGATGTACGCTATGGTCTGTACGAGACCTGACATTGCTCAAGCAGTGGGAGTTGTGAGTCGCTTTATGAGCTGCCCAGGCTTGGAGCATTGGCGTGCGGTCAAATGGATACTGAGGTATCTGAGAGGCACGGAGCACATATTAATGTGCTATGGAGGTTCTGAGATCCGGTTACAGGGCTTTGTGGACTCAGACATGGCAGGGGACTTGGACGGCAGGAGGAGCATGACAGGGTACTTGTTCACCCTGGGCAGTGGAGCCGTCAGTTGGATTTCCAGGTTGCAACCAGTTGTTGCATTGTCGACTACGGAGGCGGAGTATGTGGCAGCCACAGAGGCGTGCAAGGAACTAATATGGCTTCAGGGCTTGATGAAGGAGCTTGGGAAGGAGCAGAAGGATTGCATGTTGTATTCAGATAGTCAAAGTGCAATTCATCTGGCAAAGAATTCAGCTTTCCATTCAAGGACAAAGCATATTGACATACGGTACCACTTTGTGAGGTCATTGCTCGAGCAGGAACTTGTCAAGTTGGAGAAGATTCATACAAGTCAGAATCCTGCAGATATGTTGACGAAGGTCGTCACGGTGGAGAAGCTGAGGAGTTGTTCAGCTTCTGCTGGTCTTCATGCTTGAAGACGTTGAGGAGGCATCGTACCTATCTCACTAGGATGATTCAGTTTCAGTGGGAGCACAGAGGAGAGCCAAGTAACAAGAGGATATACCCAAGGTCTCCAAGTGGGAGATTGTTGGGGTATGTGGAGACCATTGGTGATGAAGAGAATTGAAGGAGAATCAATTCTGCATAATTCTGTCTGGCGGACTGTCGGAGTTGACTCGAGCTACAGTCGAGTCGACTCGGGAACAGTCGAGTCGACTCGGGAACAGTCGAGTCGACCCGGGAGGAGAAAGGCCAGAAGATCGAGAAAACCATGTTTCTGTCTCGACTGTCAGAGTCGACTCGAGATACAGTCGAGTCGACTCGAAGCATCGTCGAGTCGACTCGAGCTACAGTCGAGTCGACTCTAGATCGTGCCAGTTTTGTCCAGACGTGCCAGAGTCGACTCGAACCACAGCCGAGTCGACTCGGGCTCGCGAAAAATCGTACGGACGATTTTCTTTTGGTGTTTTTGGTGGCGTTTCGACGGCTATGATCATCTGAAGGTCTTGAGACTATATATAGGACTCATGAGAGCCCTAGGAGGTGAGATATTCAAGGATATTTTTGAGAGAGACTCTTGTTTTGTGCGGCTAGGGTTCTAGAGAAGAAGAGGATTGGGATCCTACTTCTTGTGCAAAGGGAATTCTGTGTGAATCTCTTGTAGAGCGATCGCGTGTGATCGTTCGGGTGTGTGCTATCTCTGTAATCTGTTCATCCTAATTGAGATTTGGAGCGGTGGAGGACGTAGGCTACTTGTAGCCGAACCTCGTTACATCTTTGTGTTTGCTTTGCTATTTTCTTCCTATTTCTTCTTCTTTTGGTTTGATAATCCGCTGCGGTGCTCAAGTGTTTTACCCTATTGATACCAACGGGTAATCTTTTGCCCTTCGTAGCGGAAGCGAAGCGGTGATCCTTGAGTCCAGTGTCGAGGGAGCGAGAGAGTGCTTATCTGTTTGCTTCTCTCTTTGCTTGTCCGACGTTGGTGGTTGTACCGGTGTGAGTAGGTTCCGGTGCGGGTCGCTGCCAACAATTGGTTGCTTAGTCACTGGCTGGAAATATGACCGGCATTTGGCCTAAAGTCGATAAGATAATTGATCCGGATCAAGTTAAAAAAAAGGAAAGAAAAGCATTGAAATCATCCATGAAGATTTATAAAATATCTTATGCTATTTCATTCTTGAGTGGATGGATTTTTATTGATATTTGATGTTCATATTACTTACTTTTTTTAAAGAAGTCAGGATAAGACAAATAAAAGAAAGACTTGAAATACCAAAAAGAACTCATTATGCTGATTATTCGAGCATTATTAATAGTCGGTTTGTGATTTCATGATATGTGTAATGATTTCATGCGGTTTTCAAATTTATATTATTATTATGTTGATGTGGATGTGTGAAAATTCTTGCTGGGTTGTCAAGCTCACCATCCCTTCTTTCTTTTCTTGGAGTCGCAGGATGCATAGTTTGAGATGGGTTGGGTACAAAGTGCGAGTGTCAAAGTCATCAATCAGTTAGTTAGTTTATTTTGATACCAATAAATATGAAAGTTCTTGTAATTGAACTAGTTTGATTATTAATTAGATATGTTGGATTTATCTATTTAGATTAATTAATTAATTAATTATGGAGTTATCGGATTTTTATCCATCTTAGGCCTTGCATGATCTTTAGGGCATGCTCTAGAGCTCATGTTGTCGTGTCGCGTATCGGACCCGGGTGTTGGGTTCTGGGCATGACAAATAAACCGTCTGAAATGAACTAATATCACAAGAGCATACCATGGCTGTTATATAACATTAAAAACAAAATTTGATTATGCAACAGATTCTCCAGTTATATTTGATGCTTATGCAAACGGATGGAGAGATACACGGAGACATTTCCAACGATAAAGTCAGGCAGTGTTAAAAATAATAGGTCTTCAAGAATACCATAAGTGGTCGCTAAATAATTTTGAGAGAGGAATTTGATTAAAGGTAAATCATATTGTCAGGCTATAAAGTGCATCAAACAAAAGATATGCCTTGCAACAATGAGAAAGTTGATCAGGTTATATACAATTGCTGTCACCATTTTCTGAGTTTTCTATTGGAGATTTGTAAATGCTCACGTATGCAGTTGAGTGACAGGATATATAACTAGAATTATCTTCACATGTTTTCTCTAAAATGCATACGGAGCATGCAAAATTCCCCTTTCCTGTTTCAAGAAATATATCTGCGGTACCCACCACAGACATGGCAGAGATGGTGTTTAGCTTTCCAATAAATGCAACATCTAGGACCTTATAGAAAATATTAACTTTAGAAAGAAAACAAAATTTCAGAGCTAATTTAAGCTAAACACCACAGAGTTACCCAAAAAAACTCCATGCAAACCAAAACACAGTGATTATCCATTCAAAACATACTAACTTAATGGCCAAGTGCTATAAATTACAATAGTAATTAACATTACTTCCATGGTCCTTCCCATTGAACATTTTAGCAGATTTAACAGAAAGTTCGCTTCGAGCCATTGATAAGTGCAACTTCCCACTTGCTGCCTCACAAAGATGCCATATCCATCCCCGAAGCCATCAGCATGGAAACTCTCTTTTGGAACCCCAAATGGCATATCTCATTGGCCAGGTTCCTCATATCAGTTGTTGCATATTTTTCATTTGCTCGCCGCAGCTGCCGACCACCTCTCTTCTTTTGAGGCTTTGAATTTGGAATGGGAAGAGGGTTTGGCTGCTCTGCAGGGGGTGTTCTTGCCATGGCTTTGCAGGGAGTTTTTGAGAAGGGCTGTCCTTATTTACAAAAAAGAGAGGGCTTTCTTTCTCTTCCACCACCTTTTCAATAATCTGTCATTTCCACTATCCTATTTTTGATGGTCAGCTAATTAAATCACGTATCTTTCTTCCTCTTTCTTCTACATCATATTAATACGAGTTGTTCTCTTCATCAAATGTTATTGAGACATTGAAGGCTCCCTTTTCCAACCATTCCAGTTGCTGTTAATGCATGTTTAGGATGACATGAACTTCAAGCCAAAGACTCCGTCATGCCTCAGCATTCAGACTCCTAATCCAAAATTTTAGTTCATATTTTGTACATCCTCATGTCTTTCCCATGTGTTCTTGATAACAACAGGGAGCATCCAATACAATTGAAACCACAGTGGCGAATGACAACATGCATATGCATTTATTCATTCAGAATGCTTTCGAATTCGTAATTTTCTTGGTGCAGGGCAACGGAACCTAAGTAGAGGAGCCATTGAGTTCTTGATGAACTTAAATTGTGGGGAAGACTTCGATTCGCCAGTCATAGGAATTTGTTAAACTAAGCTTGATTCAGGTTGAAGTTTTTTTCCTCCTAATTAAAATACCATTTTAAGTAGATTTATTTTTAAAAGCTTCAAAAGATTTAAAGATTGCAGAAAATATTCGAAGCTTATACAATTGCATGCTCTTAAATATTGCAGAAGATCAAAAATTGCATGAGATAAAATGTCAACTCCAACATGAAACAAAAGATTTAGAGCAGCATGGATAGAAGAAGACCAAGGACCAAGATATTTGAAAATGATTCAAAATTGATGGGATTGGGCGGTGGAGAAGTTTGAGGTGGTGGAAAACACCAGGTACATCAAGATTGTCTGAATCCATGATAAAACATCCCATTCACAAAATAATATTTTTATTTAATAATTCAATCGCATTTTATTTTTGCGACTCTATCACCATGCTTTTTCTAGTAGAATATATAGCTCGCTGAGAAGTGTGCAAGAAATAGCTTCACAAAATCAAGAGTTGCCCTAAAACTTTACAATTCTTAAGAACCAAACATATTATAATATTATGTAAATTTAAGGTGTTGGGTAAGATTGTGAGGACCCGTGCGGGCGTGTGTTTAGTCCCACATCGGTTATTTGCTGGGTAGATCTTGGGTATTTATACAGGATCAAGGAACCTAAATAGTACCTTCCGGCTAGCCATTTTGGGTGAGGTCCTGAGTTGTTACAAATGGTATCAGAGCGGACCTGGCCCATAACCTATGTGGACTAGGGGACACTGCAGCACGGATCCATTGGGGCTAACCATGAGCCGATCGTGGTGTTTGTGATTAGATTTGAATGGATTTGAACCCTTAGCCTGACGAGGACGTCAGGGCTTGAACGGGGGGAGTATGTGAGGACCCGTGCGGGCGTGTGTTTAGTCCCACATCGGTTATTTGCTGGGTAGATCTTGGGTATTTATACAGGATCAAGGAACCTAAATAGTACCTTCCGGCTAGCCATTTTGGGTGAGGTCCTGAGTTGTTACAAAGATACTGAGAGAGGTGTCCGGAATATATCAAGAGATTATTATTCATCTGTGCTTTGGAACTTGGAGCTGAAATGATTTCAGATAAAATTTAATCAGATATAAACAATAAGAATTTTTTCATTAGCTGAAATATTTGTAACAACAAAGCTTTGTAGATCAATAATCTTTAACTAAGATTTCCCCTCAAAAAATAATTAGTAACTAAGGAGTAATCCTTTAGAGTGACATAATGAAATTGCTAGTTGAAAGGTGAGTTGATGCTACCTGAGTGCAAATCAAGTTTCCTTATGATATAGAAAGTAAAGGAACATGCATAAATTAGTGAAGGAACAACTCATACCGTGAGGACCCGTGCGGGCGTGTGTTTAGTCCCACATCGGTTATTCGCTAGGTAGATCTTGGGTACTTATACAAGATCAAGAAACCCAAATAATATCTTCTGGCTAGCCATTTTGGGTGAGGTCCTGGGTTGTTACAAATGGTATCAGAGCGGACCCGGCCTATGACCTATGTGGATTAGGGGACACTGCAGCACGGATCTATTGGGACTGACCACGGGCCAATCGTGGTGTTTCTGATTAGATTTGAATAGATATTAACCCTTAGCCTGACGAGGACGTCAGGGCTTGAATGGGGGGAGTATGTGAGGACCCGTGCGGGCGTGTGTTTAGTCCCACATCGGTTATTCGCTGGGTAGATCTTGGGTACTTATACAGGATCAAGAAATCCAAATAATATCTTCTGGCTAGCTATTTTGGGTGATGTCCTGGGTTGTTACACATACATTAGAAATTCTTCAATTTTTTAAATAAAGAATATGGCAAGTAGGAAAACACTATCAAGAATTTATTATCTACCTTACTGAAAGTAGGAGAATTTTTCTTCTGGTCCGTGTGTCGATCGAGAAATTATCTCAGGAGAAAGAAACCTTACTTTTGATACAATCCAAACCAGATTTAGTAAAAAATCATAAAGCCATGCAATAGAATTCTTGGCCTAATGGTAAATGGAATAGCTATTTTAAAATTAGCTGTCATCGAGAACCCCAAGACTCTTCATAGAAAAAAAAAATAAATTTGTATTTATTAGATTCAAATGCTTATGCATGTGCCCTTTAACTAGTTGTAATAAATATATGATTATAAGGTTTTTTGCTGATTAGCTCTTGAAATCTTTCACATTTGCATATTAATTTCTATCTTTCTATATTCATATGTTATTCCTTTTTTTTGTGGTAAAAACGGCATTTATATAGCTCTTATGTGGGTACAGCCTGCCAAGTCAGAAGAAATAAAATGATACAAGAAAGCTGGAATCTCCGCGGCACTAGTCTAAGTGACCTCGCCGACGTGCTGAGCAACGTGGAAGGCAACCCAGTCTGCAGCTCTGTTTGCCTTCCGACACATATGTACTGTCTAAAGGGAACTTATCCCCCTGGCCAATTTACGAATCTCCCGAATCAGGGGGTGGCCATCCCTGTAACGATCCGCACCCCGAATCTAATTGATAACGATAGAGGAGTCTCCCTCGAGGTATATCCAGTCTACATCAAGGACCCTCCTCGCGTAGGAGATGTTCTCCCATGCCGCCCAGACCTCCGCCTCCACGACGGACAATCCAGGGGAACACCAACCTCCCGCCACAACCAGTCTGTTAAGATGGTCTCTAATCACAAATCCTACTCCTCCATACTCACCATCCGCCGACACGCCGCCATCGAAGTTAACTTTGAGATGACCAACAAGTGGGGGCATCCAAGAAAAGAGAGTAAATCTGGGCACTCGAGCAGCGGAGCGGGTGTCCCAGATGTCTCTAGTCTTTAAATCTTGTTAATTATTGCTTATATGTCCCTAAAGTTAAGCTAACTAGATGAAAACAGAATATTCTACTTATATTCTTCCGGCAATGTTTATTCCTTATCTTCTAGACATTTTTTTCTCAAACTATTAAATGACCCCTTAACCCATGTCTTTCGACCGCCGGCCCCCTTGACCCCTTAATCCAATCTTAATTCTACTTAGTCTCGAGTCTTATTCATTACTAAACCAAGAGCATTTTATCTTTCTACAACCATGTCTCATCTTAACTAGGATTTGATTCATGAAAAATAGTAGAAGGGCCAATTTGTTCAAACAGAGAACTTTATAAGATGTTTTCCATAAATATGAAAATAATGGGGATTAATATGCAAATAAAGAAGATTTATCAGGGACTACTGTGTAAAAAAACCGGCGATTTCATTGCCGTGATAATTTCCAGCCAAAGTGGTACCCATGACTATGAGAGACAGCGGGCTACTACAGCGGCCCATTCAGCGTGTCCGATGGTATTGGGCTATATCTTTTGTTAGAATAGGCCTGGCCCGGCCCAAATCTCGTAGTAAATCAGAGAATTGTCGACCAAAAACCGGTGCTTGACCAGATCGGTACCACGTCGTTCCTCACCGACGCCACCTCGCTCTCTCTCATCTTTGTTTTATATGATCTTTTGATCAATTCTATTAGATTAGCCGGTCCGGCAATCGTTCCCTTGCTGTGATCCGAGCAGGGTAAGATTATTAGCTTGGAATGTTTTTCGTTTTCTAAATCTGAACCCGTCCCAAATCTGACCCGGTCCAGGCTGAAGGAGGTCGAGGGCGGGCAATAAAATAGCCGGACCCGAAGAGAAGCCCTGCAAATTATTGGGCGGAGAGTTATCGAAAGTAGGGAGAACAAAGAGAATGGAAGTTTGCGAGGGAGATGATGCGAGAGGCGCGGAAGCCATGGACGTCGATGGCAGCTCGAGGTCGGCGAAACTCGTCGATCTCCTTCGAAGGTTTCTCGGAATCCAGCAGAGGAGAGCAGAAGCTTACGCAAAGCTGCACAGGTACTTTTATTTTTTGATCCCTTTCATGCTCTCTTCCGCCTTCTTTTTGCTCTTCTTCTCTCTCTAGGTGGTGAATTTGTTGTTTAATTTCTTTTTTGGGAAATTGTGATTTTTGGTTCTTGAAGGCTGGGATAGATTTCGTTTTGGCCGTTAATATCTTCTTATTGAATCCATTGAAAAGACGCCCCTTTTTATTTCTTTACTTTATCTTTGTCTAGATTTGGAGTTTTGAATTCGATTAGCTTGATTAGCTGCCCTTGTTTCTGGATGGAAATCTTTGTATTGATTTTTTCTTAAACATTAATAAATTTGATGACAATGGTGCGGATATTGGATTCTATATGTTGATTTAGAACCATATACTGTTATCTTCTCTGAGTGTTTTTTAATCACTTATGTAGTGCTCAAACTGCTTTCTTGAAATATATGAACATTTATGCTGAAGGTATCATGGAAAAGGGATCCCTTTTCTTTGCGCTTCGACATCAAAATTTATCATATTGATGACCCAAAACAAAGTAGAAAAAATTCATACGTTAGAAGATTCATTATATTTGCCAATTTTAAATCCTTTTAGTCCCAGTGCACTCAAATCATTTTGTCATTTTCTAATATAACTCACAAGTACATTGAATTCTTATATTTTTGAAGTTGAATGGCCATTTAATCATTTGCATGTAATTAAAGAATGTTATTTATTCTATATAAAATAAGGTGTCATATCTTTGAAATGTCTCGCATTTAGTTGTTCAAAATGGTCTGGTAATATGCTGTAATAAGGGCCTTTTTAGAAGCCTCATCCCATCAAGGTTGCACTCATTATCTATTTCTTATTTTGATTCAAGAAGAAAAAGAAGAATCATTAAAAATTAATACAATACATCCTATGCACCAAATAAATCAAGACATGAACGCAATATAATTGTAAACACCAAAACAATACTTGAGCAAAAGCATCTATAGCTAGTTTTGGTCAGTTTTCAGTTGGAACTGGCCAAAACTACTGAAACTAGACGAAAACAAATCAATTTCGGCTGAAACTAACTAAAACCGGGAAGTGGGGATCAGTTTCAACTAGGTCTTGGCCAAAACAGATGGTTTCAACTGAAACTTGAAAACTTATTTTCATCTATAAATTGTTAGAACGTGGCAGTTTGCTATTGTCCTTTTCGGCTCATCATTTCAAAAATTTTGGAGGTCTTAAGTCATGTTTTATTATTTGGCTAGGTATTTGATCATCAGGCTTGCTGTCACTGATAAAAAAATTCTTAGATACTTATAGAGACAAACAGTTTTCCACAGGTGTTAATGGTTCAGTTGTTGACACCTTTTTCATGTAGCAGAAGTGCCCAGAGTCCATGATCACGTGATATGATAATCTTAGAATTTAGAAATAAGCGGCAGAGGTGCATGATACCACATTTAGGCTAACAAATTAGCCATTTTAACCGAAGAAGAGTTGATGATCTTTTTAAGCCGTCATCATTGTTGCTATTTTTTTAATTCTAAATAATTGCCTTTATATGATGCTGATATTGTACCCAGTCATGAAAGATCATGAGAGAGATTTGTTGGTTCAGTCAGTGTTATCACATGTGGTGACCTAGGCAACTATATGGTCTTGCCTAGGCTCTTGATCAGCCTGCTTGCCCTGGCATATGCTGTACTCAGAGGTACTAGGCAAGATAGTCGTCTAGATGCTGCAGTTAGGTGCCTGGGTACCTTGAAGTAGCTGGCCACAGTCAAAGGTGCTTCTAGTGCTTGGACAGCTCCCTTGACCGTGGCCCATTAGGTAAAGGCAATCAGTTAACCTAACAATATACCTAATAATGTTATTTTTTCCGTCCTTTCCACTGTTCTTATTCGACCATCTTTACATCATCCATTTGGCTTACATTTAGCCCTTAAGGATGCAATTATTCTAGCTATTTTACTTAAAAAAACCTATATGTTTAACTCATCCTTCTTTAGTTATTTCGCTCAAGTTTTTTTCTCCATTTATGTCAACTGTAGGAATTTCTTTGCTACCCAATTTAGTCATTCCTATCTGATAAACTCAAGGGACAAACTTTTCATTGAACACTTCCTTGGATCTACATGTTGGACTGCCTTTAAGAACTTGTAATTTCTACAAATATAACATCACCAACCAGCCTACACCTTTGCAGTTTTCTACTTGATATAATATCATCTCTATATACTCAATCTAAAAGGCACATATTAACATGTAAACAGGAGTTCCTGTGCATCAAACGTTTAATATTTCTGTAAGCAGTTTAGGGACATATCTCTTGTCATCACAAGATTCCTGAAATATTTGCTGCAACTTCTCCAGAAGATTTTATAGCCCCTTTCCTTCTTGTAAGCCCACATGCAACACGACGACAGATAAAAATTTCAATTCAAGGTTTTAAAGTCTCGGTTTTGGTTTTGGTCCCTAGGGTGTTTTGTTTTTGGTAGTTTCAGCAGATTCACTTCAAGTTCTAGAGTTTTGGTCAAAAAAGTTAGAAAATCAGAAAAAAAATCAAGGCAACTTATTTGACATCATTTTATTGTGTTATGAGTTATTGCCATTATAATTTACATAGCTTGAGTAGTTTTAGGTTGAAAAGAATCATTTACCCATGCATAGTTTTCTCTCAAAGTGTTTTTTTTTTTTTAAAGTTTGTATTGGATATGCTTTCAACCTAGAATTATGTTTCAAGACAAAGTAGTCGAACACTACCTATCTATTTAGTTAAAGTAGAGACTCCAATCTATGTACAAGCCCTATCTCTAGGATCTTTAATCATGATTACAAGTAGCCTTTTCTTTATCAGTAATTACATCCTAACAAAAAAAAAAAAAAACAAAAGCTGCAGATGAAATAACAAAAACCATGTATTTTGAATTATCAAGCCTGCTCCGCCTCCCCCCCCCCTTCTCTCTCTCTCTCTCTCCAATGCTGCCCTCTTTTTGTCTTTTTCCTATAACACTTCTAAGCGTTTGCGCAATGTTTCCAGTTTGACATCACGTAAACATGTTGATCCTTGATTCCTGAATAGATAAATGTATGATTAAATAAGCATATTAATGAACAATATTAGTGACTCAAAATTTCAGTCATTCTGGATTTGTCTTGGCTGATGCTGATCCATTTTGGCTGAAACTTGAAATTTGGTTTCAAATCATATTAAAATGGTCCAGAAAACCCAATAATGAATGTTATTTAATGAAACAACTATGACGTCACTTGTGCTGAAGATTAGTGATGAAGTTTCAAGCTAGAGTGCCATCAAATTAAGCATAGCCAAGATTATATTGCCTAATTGAGGTTTTACATGTGTTCTTTAGGATTCATGGTTGACTTGGTCAAGTTACAGGTCAACTCAGACGAGATTTCATGCTGAAGCACATGACAACACATCTTCCTCTAGGTGTTGCATGTGTATATATGAACCTAAATTGCCTATTCATGAATGTTATCTTGAAAGAAGGTTTGTTTGAAGAGCCTGTAGTTTAAGTTTATTCTTTGTATGGTGTCATGTAGACACTTCGCATATGTGCTAGGTGTCCCTATGTTTTCATGGAGATTATTTGTAATGAATACGTCGGCCTCTGTCAAAATGAAGATAGTATACGATACATATGTGTAAATATGTGATTGTATCAAAACTTGTTGACAACTAGTCTAAAATGACTAGTTGTAGCTTTCACCAAAATTACATTTATGCCATTTTACAAGAAAGAAAGCAAGAAAAAGTTGTGAAATTTCACTTCTAAGTTATAGATATTTTATATAATATTAATACTATCAATCTGCCACTTGTTGAGAATTAAAGTTACATGTATGCAGTGATGAGAATTCCAATTGATGCAATAACAGTCCATTCTTCGAGTGCACGGAGTTCCATACCATGTTGTGCTGTGGCCAGATGTCCAAAGTATTTGTGTGCTTATTGCTCAGAAGTTTATCTAGGTAGTATTAGTATTTCTGATATCTCTTCTTTGCCCTTTCCCTTTCTCCCCTTTCAAGTCAACTCAATGTTATTTTCACTGTAATCAACAATTTTCTGCTAAATGCATTAATTTCCTTAGTCTGCATTGCTACCTAAAAAACATTTTGCTATCCAACTATTATTCAAATCCTTTCACTTCAAATTAAGATTCCTAGCCTTGGAGAGCTGACTTTCACTTTCCTTAACAAAACAATCTTGTCTCATTCTCCATATCCTTCTCTATAAATGATATTTTTCTTTATATGTGAAATTTGAAATCTTCAGTTACCTAAAAAAGAAAACTTCATATAATGCATAAATTTGAATTTCAGCCTATTTCCACTGTCTTTTTTCAGTACACTTCTGCTCCTACATCCTCCTCATTACTATAGTCATTCTTAATCTTTTCTTTTCTAAAACTTTTCCTTTTTTCCCTCTACCCATTGTCAAAGAGATCCTCCTTTGATCTGAAATGGAAAAGATTTGGAAACACCCTGAACATGACACTTCATGTTGATGGTAAAATAAAATTCATGAATCAACCTCTAATAGATAATGTACGGATGGTAAACTGAGGTTTATTTTTCACCTAGTTGTTTCCTTCCATTATAGAAGGAGGTGTTTTCTTTGTAATTGGTTTAGTTCTCCTGCAAATAAATTTATGAGATCAAGAAATCATCTGGAAGTCTTCTATGTACCTTATCCATAGTTAAGATGGTGGCTTACTATCAGTGAAGAAGCTTGGATATTCTGGCAGGGGGTTTTCTGAATATATGACCAATGGAGGAGAGTTGTCCTACCAACAACTTTGTGGGGAGATTACAGTAGAGTTCAATGATTGTTCAAAACAAGTAAGTTACATTTTATGGTTTTAAGTTATAACGGATTGTGTTCATATATGCTATATGGTAAGTAATCTGAAGTCCTTTTGTTTGATAGGTTCTAGAAATGGAATCGCTGCTTTTGATGCCAGATCTCTGTCGTGACGATCTTGCCGGCCTTCTACGGGATGTTCAGGCACAAGAAAAACAAAAACTGCATTTGGTAACTAGTTTTATTGCACATTTCTCTCCATTCTCATTGGCACATTTGTTCTTCTCTCCATTCTCATTGGCACATTTGTTCTAGTCTGTTTTCTAGATTCTAAGCACAAAAAATGAAGTAAAATGATAGAACATAATCAGTGGAATGAACCAGCTTCCATTTTTTGACATGAAAATGATTGCTTAACCCATTCAGGTGGTGCATACTTTAGTGGAGCTTACATGCCATGTTAGCTTCAATAGCAGTAATTTCAAGTGCTTCAACCGTAACTTTAAACAGCAAGCCTTAGTCGATCTACAATGAATCAACTTTAGTGATCAAGGTTTGATCCATTAGAGTTTTGCCTGAATTTTAGTATCGGCACCAAAGTTATCAAAATGCTTGGGTGATCCTACGTGCTGGTCCCTTGAAATGCCCAAGTGGAATGCCTAGGCGACTAGACAGGTGCATAGAGTTCAAAAACTCCCAAGAATTAATAAGACTAATATTATAATACTCTACAATTAAATTATCACAAATACCTATAGGATGTGTTTGGTTCGCGACTGGAATCAAAATCAGAATAGACTGCAATAGGAATTGGAATAGCCATATTCCCTAATACATTTGGTTCATGTCGTGAATCGAAATCGGAATCAGAATCGGATGGCTGATTCCCATTGTTGCTGTTTGGTTCATTTAAAGGCAAGAATCGAAATTAGCCCAAATTTTCAGTTCCACCCTTGAACTAAAAATCTTCAAAAACTGATTGTTTTCATTTATTTTTGATATATTTATCTTATTTGATATTAAAAATACACATCAAGGGACTTGAAATTGAATACAATTTATTAATTTGGATAATCTAACTCATAGGCTAGTGCGCCAGTCTATGCAGGTGGTTCTCTCCGACTTGGCCCCAAAACTCTTAGCAATAAGCAATCATTTATCAAAGACATCTTATAAAGAAAATTGTGTATAGCAAAATATGATAACCAGCTAGATTTTTGGTAAAGAATGTATTAGTTAGAAAGATTGTATAGTTGCTGATTTCTGTAACTGGATCTAATCACCGAGAACCAAGGCTACCATAGTGGCAATTGCTCTATATAACAACATATAAAGATGGACTTTCATAAAATCTAGTAAACTAGAAAAGCAAAGAACCTATGTAGCTGAGGGAGCCGTTTGCACACAAGGCCACTGTACTTTCTTTATACGGAACAACCTCATGCATTTACGTCTACATAACATATTTTCCAAAACTACTGACTCAATTGCATTTGATCTGATGAACATTATGATATGGCCTAAATAACGATAAGACAAGAAGCAACTGGATGATTCATGTTGTGAACTGCATTTAAGATGGACATAATCAGCAAAAGGAGATGTCAATGCATCATCTGATATGTTTTCAGGGTTGAAGGGGTGTTTTTTAAACATAGACAAGACATTATTTTTAACTCTAGCATGTGGGGTGTTTGAATGATTCATACATGTATGACTACTGAATACATCAATTAAAAATGCTCTCAACCCAAATGCTTTGATTTGCAATAATTTTATTTAGCAAAATATGAAGAATAAATGAAAAATCAAGATGTCACATATTTCACTATCAACTAATCATCACCAAGGTAGGCCGAACCGAACTGAACCGAACCGTCCGGTTCAGCCTATACCAAGCCGACCCGGTGGGGAACCTGGTCGGTTCGTCCATTAAAATTGGTTCCGGCCTTGAATCGGCCGGAACTTGTTCCAAACCACTTGGAGTCGGCCGAACCGGACCGAATCGGCCGGAAAAGGCCTGAATCGGACCAAACCGGCTGGAACCGCTCAAAATCTTTCAGAACTGGCTAGTTTTGTTCAAACTTGGTGTGAACCATCCGGTCTGCACCGAGTCAACCCGGCTTGGAACCGGGCCCCGTCCCCCTTTTATTCTTTTGTTAGAAGGTGCTGGGAAGGCCGCTTCTTCTCTGCTTCGTTTAGTGTCTTAAGGCCTAAACGGCTCTCTTTTCCCTCCAATTTGCAAAATCACACCAATTTAGCACGATTGAAGAAAGGTCCAAGCCTAAATAAGGTGTGCTTTCTCTCTTTTATCTCATTTTCTTTCTTTATTTAGAGACGGATAGCTCGAAAAAATAACTCGAAATTTGCACAATAATAAGTGATCATGCCAAAATTTTTGATTTGAGCTTAATTTTATTATATGTTGTAAATTTATCGATGATCTACACAATAACATAAAAAATTTTAATTTTAGATTATATATAATTTTTAAAAATTAAAAATATATTTTTGGATTAAAAATAAAAAATATAACAAAATAAAATAAAATAAATATAAAATCAGAAGCGTATTTAGGGGCATACAAACTACTTTCCAGCAAAATTTGGTGTCTATTTATTCAATATTTAATGTGAACATGCGCATAGTGGTCTAGGCCTAAATTTAAAAAAATTGAGAAATAAGTAGCCTTTAATGCATGTCCACGGGTCTAGAAAAATATGTAGCATCCATTGCTGGATTCTATATGAATTTGAGCTGAAATTAATTTTTTAAAATATTTATATTTAATTTTTTTTAATTTAAAAATAATTAAAAATATATAATTAGTACAAAAATGATGAAAAATTAGTAGTACATATTATATAATTCAGAAGTATTTTTTGAAGTAGAAAACATATTTTTCTGAATTTATGACATTTAAACATATTTTTAAATTTTAAAATTATTAAAAATATATAAAATATATGAAAAATTATTATGTATTGAATAAATCAGATGTATATTTGAGGTAAAAAATTATCTTCATTGTAACGAAATTTTGCTATTTTTAAATAATGGATAAATTGACGTACTTGATAAACCCGTAGGAATGGAACCATCAAAGAAAAAACGAGCCAGAACATGACATTAGTTGGGATCGTGGGCAAATATTCTCAGGTCGGCATCATTGCAAGTGTAATTGGCGCAACACAAAATTAAAGGGAGGAGGGGTAACCAGATTGAAGCAATACTTAGCTGGTTGTTACTCCAACGTATATGTGCAGAAAATATCCATAGGAGGTTTGACAGCTGATGAAGAAGCACTTCGTTGATTTCAGAGTAGCGAAGGAGAGGGTTTCCAAGAAGAAGACGGAGGTGGACCTCCGAGCGGCAGAGCCACCTTTCTATTACTTTAGGAAGACAGTGGAGGCGTCCGCTCTAGATGACGAGGGAGTATAGATCCAGACTGTCATGTAGGCAAGCCTGAATGATTAATGGCAACAGGATAGGTGGCCAAGCATAGGGCTCGATTTGGGCTCTCATACTACGAGTGCAGCAGATCCAGAGTTCAGGAGGACTTCAGTCAGAAAGGCCGTCAGTAGAGGCGGTAGCCTTATTGCATCTATGCTAAGGATTTTTGGTAGCAAAAAGAGGTCATTCAGAAAAATTCCATCTAGAGCAGCCATATATGATTTAGATCAACATGCCTTTCCTAATAGGAATTTGAAGTAGCAGAGGATTGACGCAATGTTGAAGAAGGATAAGAAGAATGATATGTGGCGAGCTATTGGATCTTGGTTTCACTTCAGCAACATCCCAGCGAATGTGGCAGACAATATGTATTATAGGTTTGTCATTTTTCTCATATAGGTTTTTGATGCTAGTGTAGATCCTCCAGGACATCTATGGTGAGTTTCTTGACAATAATAAGGAGCTAAAGAAGTGGATTGCCTCATACAAGAGCAACTGGTGTATATATGGACTGATGGTGATATGTGATGGTTGGATCGGTCCTACCAGGCGGATCATTACAAGAGCAACTTCTTGACATATTGTGATACGAAGATTTTCTTCCACAAGTCGATTGATGCTTCCAATCAGGTGCACGACACCACGTACATCCTCAAATTGATAAAGAAGGTGATTAATCACATAGGAGAGGAGAATGTCGTGCAGATTATTACTGATAATAGGCCACAATATAAGGCCATTGAAAAAATTTTGGAGCGACTGACATATTTTCTGGACCGCATGTGCTAAACATTGTATTGATTTCATGTTGATGGAAATTGCGAAGATTCATGGGGTGCAGCAAACAGTGAAGATAGCCCAAACTATCACTAGATATATTTATAACCATACATAAATTCTTTCACTTATGAGAAGGTATGCAGAGGAAGAGATCTTGAGACTAGAAGTCACGGTTTTTTACGAACTATGTTTCACTTGATAGCCTTCTAGAGAGGAAAGCAAACCCTACATCGGATGTTTGTCAGTCCGGAGAGGCAGAAAAGTAGATATGCAAGGGCCGACACTGAATGAAGCATTGTCAAGGACTTAGTGACGAGACAGACATTCTGGCAGCGGGCTATTACGATAGTAAAGGCTATCTGACCATTATATGAAATGCTTCAGACTGCGGATAGCAAATGGTACCTCCAGATGGGCTCCTTGTATCATATGATGGAGAGGGCAAAGATTCAGATCAAGAAGGCAAATCCAACATATGCCTAGGAGTACATCGACATCATTGAATGGCGGTGGGACTATCAGATGGATAAAAACTTGCATCTAACAAGTAAACAAGAACATTAAAAATTAGATTGCTCCTATACTTGTATAATTTTACTAAGACAATAACGAACTCTATCTGCACAATACTACCTGAACCCAAGGTTTCAATATACCGTAGCTGGAATCGATATGAATGACGAGCTTCTAGCCGCTCTGCGTAATATAATTTATAAGATGGAGCTTGATTTGGAAGTTGCGGCCCTATATCTAGAAAAGGTAAGTTAATAAGTGATATGCATAAGTTAATTGGTATCTTCAATTATTAACATATTACCACATTGTTCTTTTTTATAAAACAAAATATTTAGAGAGGGCACTGATAATTTTGGAGTCTCAGCAGCTGTCGTAAAAAAAGTATGAATCCAGATATATTACACATCGGGAGGACATTTACCTGACGTTGGATAGTTACTAATATGATACTATCTTATATATAATTTTTTTAATATTTTTGCAGCTGAATGGTGGATTTATTTTGGTTTATCCGCAAAAAATCTTAAGTGGCTGGCTATTCGGATTCTCTTCTAAACGGTCTCTTCGAGTGGCTGTGAGCATAACTGGTCCACTTTCGCTCTCATCCATAGCAAGCAAAGGAACCGTTTGACACAGAAGCGCCTCAATGATCTTGTATATGTTTACTACAATCTGAGGTTGAGACTAAAGTGCATTCAGGAGGAAGTAGAGCTAAACTATACAAATCTGATAAATAGTGCTTTCGTTGATGATGAGGATGATCCTATGATTGGAGGGCTTATGGGCCAGTAGCAGGGGCCGGAGTTTGATGAGCGAGGATCGCTTCCAGGACCAGCCAGTTTCGTAGCCAGCTAGGGTCGATGCAGGACAATGGATAGAGAGCAATATTCTACGCATCCTTCTAGCTGATCAGCCACATCCATGGAAAAGCTGGTCACCGCATGACTTCTTGTCTGAGACATACTTTTAGAATTATGATCGAGAGATGCTTAGACAAAGCTACTACGCTATCCAATCAACTCGGTCAGGAGGGTGATATACATTCTTCCAACATAACCAGACAGAGGGGCACGAAGAATAAGTGGGCAATGAGTGGCACAAAAGGTAAGAAGGCAGCGAGTGGCACAAAAGGTAAATAGGCAGCAAGTGGCACGAAGGGTACGAAAGCTGCCCAGCACCCCAAAAAAGGAAAACAAAAAGCACATGTAGCCTCAATGAAGAGTGTGGAGGAGCCAGTTCACTCAGATTTAGATATCATGAGCAGTAGTTCTAGTGGTCATGAATCTGCTGGCCAGAGAGAGTGGAGGATATGAGACCACTATTTATAAGTCACAGTCGCAAGGTTGTCTTCAATTCAGCGATGAGTTCTAGTTTACGCAAGCTATGCAGGATAAGGATCATGGTACACGATATGGTGGAGCCCGCGAGAATACGATTGTATATAAAAGACGGGCTCTTCGAGATCATCCAGGAGAATATAATGCAGCTGCAGATAACCTCGCACGTGGAGTAGGATCCATAGACTTATCAGGTTCCGAGTCGTATACTAGATTCTATTATCCGCAGCCACAAGCAGCTTATGATTCATACAGATATGGATATGGATATGGTGCGTCTGAGGCATCTTCCCGTGGCTTCTATCTTGTATAGCTCAGAGCATCTTACATGTCGGATTTTGCTGCGGGCTTATTCGGATGAGCTCCTTTAAAGTCATTTTATCAGCTATTTTATCAGTTAGAGGACACATTTCAGAGCCAGAGCTTTAGAGAGAGATCCGAGAGTGCTTATAATTTGGAGCGTGTTTTTTATGGAATGAACATACAAGACTACAATGCCGCTTGGTTAAAGAAGTGGGCTGATATGCCTCCTGACTATGCTAATGATTCAGATATCTATGAGAGGCATCACCATTCGATGAGATTTTAGAAATCGGTATGTATGTTGTACTTTAAATATATGTAATTGATTATATTATTTTATACTTTTCATCTTATTACTTGATTTGAGAATATTTCATGTTGCTTCTTGTAGTATGCAACATCTCACTAATCATTTTATGTTTTGTATCATTTTAAAACAACAAGATGCATCATTTAGGTTAAAAACATCAAAATAACATCAAAAAATATCAAATTAGATTTAAAATTATTGAAAAAGTTGAAAAAGATTGATTACCAATTAACTGAACTTGGAACGCCCAAGTGTATCGTATGTTGGTACGATACTGAATTGGTGTTGTATCAATCGGTACAGGTCTCAGTACCGGTTCAATGCACCTGGATCATCACGGCACATGAAGTAACCCACGACAACTTACGACTAGCTAAAAGCCAGGCTATCCTCATACAAAAAAGCATAGTTGAATAAATAATAAAACAAGCACCATATATCTGCTATAATAGAGACTTTGAAGAATCTATCAATCTGTGCACTTATTTAACTGAAAGAAACAATAAAAACTAGCATCATATAATTATTACAGTAGAGACTTCGAAGTGTCCATCAATCTATACTCTCCTATAACTTAATAAATCATAAAACCCAACATCATATTACAGCTATAATAGAGATTTTGAAGAATTCATTAATCCATTAATCCCATTATAAAGTTGAAATCATTGCTTGTATACCAATTCACCATAGCTGATCAGGAAAGAAAGATCTTGAAATCATAAACGACATGAATTGGGGCAAAAAGAACTTTATGCTAACCAAAAGAGGTATTTTGCTCAATAACGATTGTTATCGTTCAGATCTGGCTATTGTTTTTAAGATTTCCCTTTCTTGGCCTTGCCACAGCTGGTCGAAGAGGCCACAAGTTCAAGAGCAATCTAAATAGAAATCCAAATCAAAGAAGCAACAAATTAAGATCGGATCAAAGAGAAAATTAATTAAAAATTCAACAAAATCACTCAATTAATTGATGGTAAACAAAATTAAGACAAATACTTAGAGTGATTGGAGGAAAATAGAATCAATAAGGGAAAAAAACGGTAAAAAAGAAAGCGAAAATCAATACCCATGATCTAGACCTTGGAGAGGTGGCACAAAGCCTCTGAGCCCTAGAAATGGAGAAGACTGAGGCCGAAACTGCTCGGATTGGAGATTGGGATGGGGAAATGGGGACAGGAAGGGGGTTTTAGGGATTGATGGGCGATATGATTTGGAGAAGCGGGTGTGAGGGTTTTGGTCATTCGAGTGGGAGGAGAGCGGGCGCAAGGAGATCCACCGCAACCGGATCTTCTAGGGTTTCTCTTGTGTGAGAAGGGGCTTTTGAACACTACTGAGATGGGACATGTGGCGTGTGGGGCATGTGGGGGTAGGATGGGTTTTTTGGAAAATCAATAAATCATAAGGATATTTGGAAAATAAATATTTTAATAGTAGAATGACATTTGAATCCTTGGGGGAGAGTCGGAATTGGATTTTGGGGGCTTGGGGCATTTCCATTTTCCTTCAGCATTGGAATCGAAATAGGACTCTCCCCCAACCAAATGGCTGGAATAGGAGTCACTCATTCCCATTGCCACTCCAGACCTCAACTCCCCCCAACCAAACATGCTCGTATTTTGTTCATAGAAAATATAAAAAGACATCATACTCATAATAGTGGTTGTTAACTAGACTAACCCAAATCCTATAGGATTTATGATCCTAGGGATAAAATATCCGTCGTAGATCCTGTGGACTGTGTGGATGGCTGAACCTCAAGATTAGAAGGCAATGGGGAGTTGACGATCTTGCAGGAAAATAAAGTCCTCAAGTGGACACTATTGATAATTTTGCGATCATTAGGCTCCCATTCTTGGCCCCTTTCTCGTATCTAGGGTACTCAGCGCCTAAGTCTTCGACCATTGCCTCTTGTTGCTACCTCTAACCTTTTATTATTGCCATCTTTGGCCACCTCTTCCGACCTCCAACCACCACCTCCAATCTTTGATCTTGGGATCTGGACAAAGTAAGCCCGCACCCCTCTCTCTCTCTTTCTCACCTCGACTGCTGTTCAAACCCTTCTCCTTTGCCTTCCCCAACCCCTCGCCCACCTTAGTTGGCCTTCGGCAAAGGCCCTTCCACCTCTTCGTTTTCTCCTCTCTCGATCTTGAAGTTTGTTTTGCTTGTGTTGCCAAGGGGAGGAATCAGTAAGCAAACATGATGGGTTTAAAAGTTCAATATCTATGATAAACAAAAGAAAATATGTATATTATTTGTTTCATGATATTTATCATTGTAGACTCCAAAGAAGCCTATTTTACATGTAGCAAAATAAAGAAGCCTATCTTACATGGAGGGTTGTATGCATGTCCCTATGTAGGTAGATACATAGATGTAAGTTAGAATGCTTGTTTTTCTCTATGCTTGCCAATTCTTTGATGAAATGTCTCAATTGGATGCATCTCTTTGGAGTCAAATAATAGTTGTATTAGTAACAATGGGATCATAAGCAAGTTAGAAGGTGTATACTGAAATAGTCAAGATAATCTTAGAATGTACAATTATATTTTCTTGTGATGTTGGCTTAGACATCCTGATTGTTGTTTTAAAAATTTTAGATTTTAGTAGATGCACATTCAGTGTATGATATGAAATGAGTCAAAGATTCTTGAACATCCATCTAATTAGAAAAATTTGGACCTTGGAGTTTGTTTGGCTTGTGGCTTTACCATTTGAGACATATGCATAATTGATGTTTATAGAATGCTAATCTAGAAATTAAATAGAGCCCTAGCTCCACTGCTATGTACTGCTACAGACCAAAGTCCTAGCTTTGTTTCTACATGTAATTGTGCATGAATTACCTCTCAGCTGAATGTTAGCTCCCCACCCCCCCCCCCCCCCCCCCCCCCCCCCCCCCCCCCCCCCCCCCCCCCCCCCCCCCCACAAAACAAAAAAAAATAAATCCTGCAAGGATTCCAGTTGGATTCATGTGATCATAAATTGCAGTGATTTATACAATGTTATTATATATTTGTTATGTTGCACATGCTAATGCACATGTGTCCAATGAAAAGTAATGATTCATGAATATGTAATATTTAATTATTGAAAATGTAAAATATCACTAATTATTTAAAAATTAGTTTAGTACTGAAAATCTTAATTTTGAAATCGTAAACTCTTTGTAATATATCAGGGTCATTGTTCTGCTTTAAGAGTCCATGATGTTTGTCTATTGTCTAGTCCAGGAACCATTTGCTTACAATTTATATCTTTAGACATGTAGCTTAACTGTATCCACTATAACTTTTAAAAAATTTTACATGAACATTCCAAATACCCCATGTCAAGCACCAGATTTAACAAATAGTAGCTGGGATGACTGTAGTAGATATGAATCCACTATTCTAGTTGTGAAGGCAACCAATGGTTCTCTTTCCATGTATTTTTAATATCCAGTTGTAGAGCAGAGGCCTCAAAACTAGATGTTGGATCTCCACTTTCTTTATACAGCTCTTTGTTGTAGTAGTCTGGTTAGGCACCTCCAAGCATTCAATTATTGATTCAACTTTCAGGATAGTTAAAGCCTAAAGTTTAATGTCAACTTCTCGGGATACTCAATGTGCTTTCGTGGCTATTAAGTACCGTTGAAATCTAGGTCTAGCTCGGATGAGTTGAACAATTGAAAATAAAAAAGAACCCATGCTTGATCCATTTATTGTAAGACTGGATGGTCATGCTGAGGAAGGAAATCACCATCGGTTCCACTAAGGAGCCCCTTATCACTGGATCTGTGGTGGAGGAGCCCTTCCTTTCTAGGTTCATGGAGGATAAGGCCATGGACATAAGAAGATCTGTGACGGAAGCGCTTGTGAGCACCAACTCCATGGCGGAGAGCTCATCATTGTGAAAATCATAATGGAAGAGCCCATGTTTTTTGGATTTGCAGCAGAGGAACCTGTGGTTGCTTGATCCATAGTGAAGCTTGTGTCTGGATCTTATGGCTTTAGAGGTACCTCACCTTAGATCTGATGGAATGGGGGTGATGCCATGATCCCCATGTCTTCTCTCTTCTTCTAGTTTTTGGTGAGACATAAAGAGAGAGAGTGAGAGAGAGAAGGCGTAAGGGAAGGGGTTGGTCTGGCATCTAGAGAAGTCCAGAAGATGAAGGGGAAAGGGGATCATAGCATCATGGAGGATATTTGAGAACTAAGTCGAGAACATGCAATTATGTAGGTGGACAGTTGACCCACCATTGAATTGTGGTCGAACCAGAAACCCATGACTTGGCTAGCCTTGTAGGTTTGCTTGGATCAATGGGTTGAGAATATTTGTTTTCCAATTTCGATATGGAGGAGCATCTTAGATACAATAACAGGTACATGAGTTGCATCTATGGTGTCAATACAATCCTGAAATAACAGATAATAGAATAATAAAAATAATATACTAATTTGAGAAAATATATAAAAATGTTATATTTGTCATTATAATGCTATGTGCTATACCTTGAAATAGGGTCAAAATTGAGGATTATTATTCATTTTTGGACATGGTGGATGTGTGACATAATCATGTTCAAGTTCTGAAATCGATTAGGAGCTACTTGGAAGTGTCAATGAGTGGTTTCACCACTATATTGAAAAATTTCTTGCAATGCTTGATTACTTATATTTCTTGACAGTATGTAAATGAATATTATGAGTTGCTCTTCCACTGTTACACCCTTGGAACGACTTAAAAGATCTATTTATCGTAGAAGGTTTGCAACATTTTGGAAAATATATGGATCCATATGAAATTTGAACTTGCAACGATCTTCATGGCCTTCAAGAATTTCTTTGAACTACAAAGCGCCAATAAGAATTGAAGTATGGCTTAGCCTTTTTTCATAAGTAGCATAAAAATATGATGTAAGATGGAATAGCATCATCCAATCATCTCAATCTTTGCTCCACAAAACACCAGTAAAAATTGAATTATGTCATGACCTTTTTTTATAAGCAGGATAAAAATTATGATGTAGGATAGAATAACATCATCCAATCATCT
Organism: Phoenix dactylifera; assembly: GCF_009389715.1. Classification (NCBI taxonomy): domain Eukaryota; kingdom Viridiplantae; phylum Streptophyta; class Magnoliopsida; order Arecales; family Arecaceae; genus Phoenix; species Phoenix dactylifera. The sequence continues at coordinate 12,655,505 of NC_052396.1, read as the reverse complement.
CCACTTTTCTCCTTGTTAACATCCATTGTTTGTCATTTGAGTCCATAATGTAGAGTAGCGAGGAATTTTTCTTTTTATTTTTGTGAAAAATGAGGATAAAGGAAATTAAAGAAATAACTAATCATATCCAAGGTCCATAGTACCAGTATTGGCACCCATATGGTTGACTGGCAGTATGGTACGGTACGATACTATGGCATGTCGTTCTGGCGCGTATCGTCAATGGAAAATCTGAGAGGGAGGGGAGGAGAGAGAAAGATGGAGGGAGGGAGGGAGGGAGGGAGGGAGCGGGAGAACGAGGGGCCCTCTAAATTGTAACCCTAACCCTAATCAAGAGAGAGAGGGGAGGGAGGGCATACTGGAGAGAGAGCATTAGCCTCTCGGACGGTGGAGGGGGTTGGGGTCACAAGCATTGTGGGATGGGGGGGCTCCAAACTATAGCATCAAACAGGAGGGGCCTCTTGAGTAGCGAAGGTGGGGGGTTGCAAGAGCCGTAGGGTGGGAGCGCTCCGAACCATAGCATCGGCGGCGGGGGGCGGGGGGAGGATTTGGGCATCAGGAGGAAGGAGGGAACATCGGCCTCTCGAATGGTGGAAGAGGGGGGTCACGAGCGTTGTGGGGTAAGGGGCTCCAAATCGTAGCATCGAGCAGGAGGAGAGAGGTGCCGGCCTCAATCTTTCAAATCGCCTCTCGAATGCAAGTAGCTAAAGGCTTCTTGAGCAGCATTTAAGCTATCTCGTTTTAACTTGTTTAACCATACTGATAACCAACCAATCCAATTTGATATGCCCCAAATCGGCCGTTACAGCACGGTTCGTTAATCCCTAATGATATCCTGCTATGTTTGTTAGTCATACATGACGCATGCCTTTCAGTGCCTAGGCACGCTTACCATGATGAGGTTAGAAGAGTGAAATGGCAATATCTTAGGATGATATCCTACTATGTTTGTTAGTCATACATGACGCATGCCTTTCAGTGCCTAGGCACGCTTACCATGATGTGGTTAGAAGAGTGAAATGGCAATATCTTAGGTTATGTGTACTTTAGGAAATGATATAGCTTTTCAATACTTAGTGGATGAAACTTTATTTTCCTAACCATCAATTTTGTTTGTTTGTTGAGTTTATTTGACCCAAGGTTTATCATACCGTACCAAACCGAACGGTGCGGATGTACCATACCATACCGGTTCGGTATTGGTACATAATATGGAGAGCATATCAATACTTGGTACGTCGAACCGGCTCCGTATTGTATCGTATTGATACTGTGTTGGGGTGGCACTGGTACGGGGCTCGATACCGAGACCGCATACCTTGATATGTTCTCAACCATCTTGGTACTAATGTTGAGCTATATTATTCTCCTATATAGTCCATGCATTAACCTTGGCATCTAAAATTATGTCAAATTGAGGCATCTACCTGCTTCTACTTGCTGTGAACATGGAAAAGGACAAAGAAGTATAGAATCAGAGATGCCAAGTAGTTTGTCCCAGCAGGATTTCATGTGTAATCTCATATGATCAGAACCTGGATCCTGTCATGAGTTATATCCTAAGGATATAGATCCTAAGTACCCAAGCACGCCCTTAATTCTATTCATATTATGATCTTGCATCAATCAAGAACTCCAAGAACACATTAGGAACAGCAAAAATAGTTAAAGAGAGGGCAAATTGTTGGAGGCTGTCATTCAGGGGAAATCAAATATGGATGGCTATAGTATAGAAGTAATTTATTGTGTATGCTGCCTGGCACTTTAATCCATGATCTACTGTTGAGTTAGCATCATGTGGGAAGCAATGTAACCCAGACCAGAAAAATGTGATTCAATTTGCCAAATGGAACACTTGGACTTTAGTCAGTTGCACCTACCACACACCAACTCCCTGAAACTCCACTTGAGGCATAACATCATCATCAGGGAACCTTTTCTTTTAAGCAATTTGTTGCACTGCTAACACCTTCTGTAAGTGCAACCACTATCATTTTTTCCATCTGCAACTAGAAGCTTCTCTTTCTCTGACTTCTTGTAGGAAATATTATGAGATAAAAAATTAAGATGAATACAGGATATTATAAAGATGGAAAAAAGGTAACTACATTTCATAGTATGCATAGATTAATATTTCTTTCTGCTGAATCATAGGTTATATTTTGTCCAATAACATAGGGGAGACTTTACAATACCCATTATTTATTTGTTCAGAAACTACCTCGCTAGGCAAGACAATTGTATAAACATGGGTGTTGAAGGCTTGAATATTTTCTATGTTCTTTTCGAAAAATTTTCCAGTGGAGAGTTCAGTTTTCATTTAAAGCATAGTCCAATCAGTCCAATCTCGTGAAATTATCTCTGGAGACTTATCCATTCTCCTTTGGGTAAGAGTTTGTGTTAGTATGGTTGTAAGCAGAAACTGGTTGAGTCCTACAAGGTGCTGTCTTTGCGACCTTGAGGATTGAGGCATTAGTTTCAGGTCCGGGATAATCGCAATGTGATTTATGTTGCATGTACACGCATTCGTACATACATAATATGATCTCTTTTCTTTTTGATGTGCTTCCTTCTTATAATAATTTTTTGTGCGTGTTCCTGTGCTTTCTCCTCTTTTACCTACCAAAAGACAGCGAGCATTCAGATCTTAAAGAAGGCTGGTCGACCCTCAGAGCGTCTGGTGAGCCATGAGCACTGCCGGTTTAACAAGCCACAACAGCATGAGTGTGTGCATGTCCGCAAGATAACAGAAGATGCTGGAACGGAGGATGCTGAAGCTGATGCCGAGTATGATGGTGCTCTCAAGGAAGCCATCCGGGGTGTGCAGGATGCAGTGACCAGCATAAATGAGCACCTGGAGGAGGTCCGCTATGAGATTGAGGCACTCGAGTCGGAATAGTACATAATAAACTTAAATCCATGTGTTTCTGGCTTCACTGAATCTGGAAATGGTTCGATTATATTTAACTGCATATTTACAGAAGAACGTAGAGTAGGCTGGATTTTCTTAAAAATAATTCTTATGTGATTATAAGATTATTAGTTTTCTGCAAATGAAAATGGCTATTGTAAGTTAAAACCTGTGCTTCTTCAATATCTATCTGTTGTTTTTGATATCCAGAAGGTTCAAATGCAACAGAGAAGAGATGGAAAATTGTGCAGAACGACCTTTAGATTTAAAAAAGGATGTGTTATACAGAGGTCTTTGGTTCACTGAAGGATTTATGACCATTTTCATTATCCAGAACTAACCCTTGTTAGTAGACAGCTAGATGGCTTTGCAAAGGAAACATTTCCTTCTGAGGAATGTGGAACTAATAATGTCTCAATCTTTTGAGCTTTAACCAGTAGTGGTTTAATGTGCTACAAGACATGTGAGATATGAAACTATAGTTAGTACAACTAGTGTTAAGTTGGAGATGGTGGTTCCTTTAGTAGACTTTTGTGTTTGTTAAACAAAAACAGAGAATGGATCCAGTATATTCTTGTACAAATATTGTGATGATAACCCAAGAAGGAAAATTGGGTTTTTCAAAAAAATTTACAAAATTTTTTACATTCTAGGGTCAACTCGACTTGCACTAGGGTCGACTCGTGCTTGGTAGGAGTCGACTCATGGTTCTTCAGGGTTGACTCGTTCATTTCAAAAACTTCCAGAATTCTTTAAAAACTTCTCCAACTTTGAGAATTATTCTTCTAGGCTTCTCTAACTTTTATTTTCCAAATTTTATCTTACATGAATAACATAACACTTAACATATTTTAAAATAATTATTATCATAATAATAATAACATGACTCATTTAATCAAGTATAAAATAGAGATCACATTCAAAGTTAATAAACTAATTATAACTTTACTAAAGGTCAGAAACTGTACTTTGAAATATTAGTTACTTACCTCTTCTCACTTCAAAATCTCACTTCAGTTAGGCGGGTTAGGTTCACTTGTTTTAATACCATTAATTTTATCATTATCTTAGAAGCCAAGCAAAGTTAAAAATTAAAATACTGTTCGGGATACGGCCTTATGCCCAAATCAGAGTGGAGGAAAAGAAAAGTCGATCTGGCAATAGTGCCCAACTTTTAGGTCGGTCCAAACAATGTGAACTAAATTGATCAAGTTAAGCCATGATCCGAGTAACTCAATAAAGGTCAATAGTAACCAAATTCTAACAAGGCTGGGGTATTGAGTCGGTATGCTCCTCAAGTAATGAGGTGGTGCGGGGCCTCCATGCTGGGTCAACTTGGATCGAGCAAAAAGAGTCATGGCTTTGAACTAAGATCTCTGGATCTTGCTTAGAGAGAGAGATACTCGATCTAAGGCTAGTTGGGCTTTTGAACATGATCCACTTAGTTTAGGTCCAATCAGATCTAGATCAATCGATGTATCTAGTCAACAAGTCAAGTAGAGAGAGAAAAAGAGGGTCGCCCCCTTTTGTTTAACATAATGAATTAATAGAAAAAATAGGAAGAGTAGAAGAAATAAGAAGAAAGCGGTGGATACGAAGAGGAGGAAGAGAATGAAGAGAGAAGAGAAGAGAAGAGACCAGGATGATGGTGGCCAGGCCATGGCGGCAGAGTCAGCAGCCAGCCAAGAGCAGCTGGCGGTTGTAGCAACCAGCGAGAAAGGACCGAGCACGAGGGAGAACGGTGAAGCCTCATTTTGGCCCAAAAATAGGGGAATGGCTAAGGCTATAAATGGGTCGGATTAACCCATGACCTGACCATCTTAGACCCGATCAAACCTGATTTAAAGGACCCATGGAGCCAGGTTGGGTTCTAAAATTAGACCCATTCTATTTTAGGGGTCGGGTCTGAGTTGACTAAATTCTGACCCAACCCGATCCGACTCATTTGATTTTTGAGGCAATTTTGGATTTTTTACTCTATGACCCGACCCTTTTAATTTTTCTTTCAATTTTGTAAAATTTTCCTTGTTACTTTCATAAAATGGAGGATACTGGGGGATAAGCATACTTAGAGTTCTATTGCCTTTGGTATGTTCTCTCTCTCACTATATGTGCCCACTTCATTTTTATGGATATTGTGGGAGATGTTGAGTCTTTTTCTTTTGATTCTCATGAGACTATATAGACATTGGTGTCATGTTTGGGGAAGAGAATAAGTTCAACAATAACGATCAAGAGATCAATTTCTACAAATCAATTGGGAGAATCTTTTCCAAGAGTAGCCAGTTTGGAATGGCATTTTAAATAGTGTGGGAAATTTTCAAAATATTATTAACATTCGCACCCTAAGCATTGACATCCTTCTGGCCTCTGTCTCTTAAAATTTCTATAAGTAATGGATATCATGAATCGCTATATTTGAATTACTATCATTCATAACACACCCAAAACTTCATTTCCAGTAGCCAAAGAGGAACATTTGGTTCGAACACAAGAAATTTATGCAAATAGTAAAAATTATTTTAACGGTGAAGTGAAGCAATGCCTGAACTTGGTGTCAGTAAACAGTTTGCTGAGTCAGAGATATATCTTAACACTGCAATGAAAAATAATTTTGCAACCCAATTGAAAGTTTTCTCTAGGCTTACCATACAAGCACTACAAGATAGAGAATTTCATAGTTGACTCTAATTCACTGGCTTATTGGTTTAGGTTTCAGTGGAGTTTGGATTTGTTAATTGTACATGAATTTTTATAGCGCATTACGCATAAATACTGAAATATACTTCATATTTATTTTGTAAAGTTGAATGGGGTTCGGATCCGACCCGAAACGGACCCAAATTTTTTGGGTTGCGATTGAGTTATATATAGACCCGACCTGACTTGATGACCCGTTGGGTTAAAAATTGTAGCTGTAGACCCAACTCGATCTTCTATTGGATTAGGTTTGGGTCCAAACTTAGGATCCGAATAAGAAACCGGGTTAGGTCAGGGTCACTCATGACCCAGTTCGACCTAATCCATTTACACCCCTAAGAATGGCTCAACATAAAGAATAATGGAAGAGGAAGAGGAAATGAAACTCACTGGTGTGTGTCGTAGATAGTGGATCTCGAGCGAGGACAGCTGGTTCCAACAGTTTTGTGGCAACGACGCTCAGAATAGGAGAAAAAAAAAGAAGAACATGGCAGTTGGGGAAGCTAGAGAGAAAGAGGAGATCTCAAGCAACCGTGGTCGATCATGGTGGCACGGCGGCCACTGGAGACTGGGGAGAAATAGAAAGAAGGCTCGGTGATGGATCAAGTGTAGGGGAAGGAGGGATCTATAGAGGATTTTGGATGGGGTTAGCTTGGCACTCGTTGCACCTACCCACAATCATCGTGGCGGTTGTGTGTGACCCAAAAGTCGGCAGCCGTTTGAACGGCCCATGGAGTCGTCACTAGCCACGACTCCACGGCCTTATCGTCTCAATGGCTGGTGGATCGGGTAGGGGAGTGCAGTTCCTCTATTGCAATCCATAATTTTTTCCAATTTTCAAATTGAAGTCGGTGGGTCTTGCCGACTTCAATTCCAGATAGGCCCATATGGGCCAGTTCTCACATTTTTCATAGAAAGAACTTGAAAAGAAATGGAGCAACGGCTACGCTGAGGCAAGGCGATAAGGACACCTTGTTTGCACATCGAAGCCGGAAAAGCGGGATACGTGGGCTTCTTCAGCTTTTGTCGAGGAGGCCTCGATGCACAGGTGGATGCCACCGAGGTGATGGCATATATTCATGGGAAAGAGCCCATGGAATAGGCTGCTTTGAGGAAGGATACTTGGGCCAAACTACTTTATGGCAACTCTCCTTGTTTGGGAGGTTTATGGGGCATACTTTGCTTATACCTGCTGTCAGAAGCTCTGCTGGTAGTGGCCGGTGACTGAGAACTACTTTGTACAAATGGAAGAGGGGTTTTCTGTGCTTGAATTCAGTCTCAAATCTGATGTGCTTAGTTTGCTAACAGAGGGACCACCAGTAGTGAATGGGCAGTACTAAATCTAATCCAGTGGCATTCTGGTTTCTGATCTTGTGCCGATGCCTGTGAGGTTGCTCAGGTGTGGATCCAGATGTCGCGTGTGTTAGCAATGAGAAACACAAATTCTAGAGATTGAGGATTGACTGGCATGCCAGATAGATCAGGCAATCAATGTAGATGTAGATGATCAGGATAAATTGACTTGGAGAAATTGAATGACAAGAAGAATGGATACAAGAATGCAGAAAGAAAATATAGATTAATTTAAAGACAAGTAAGAATTATAACCTAAACTAGAAAAGATCGATGCAAGAAAGAAAGATAAAAAAAAGATATATGCGCAAAATAAGTATTTTATGAGGGTATATATGCATGTAATTAGCATCTTTGTTAAGGTATTCATATAATTTTATATATTTACAAGGATATATATGTAAAAAAATCCTAAATTATATTTAAGTTTATCAACCATATTTGTCAATTATAATATTAGTCAATTATATGAATATATTAAACTTAGTGACAGAGGATAGGCATGGTGATTATTAAGCACTTAGTCCTCTGTAAATCAAAGATTAAAGGCATGAAAAATGATTGCGTGAAAGATAATAAGAGGGGAAGAAGCAACAACACAAAAAACAGTTATCATTGAGTATTCATTTATAGACAATAAGATTGAAAGAAGCAATAAGAAGCAGCAGTCATCACAACAAAACAAACAACAATTATTATTTAAATACTCATAATTCACTCATGAATAGTTATATTGCATGATTGAGTAGGTGGTGATTTTTCTAACAAAACATAAATGACTTCCGGAACCAGGAGCAACTGGATTCCTTAAATTTCCCTTTGGAGAATTTTGTGATAGCGATTCCATGCACACACTGCAAGGAAAAGGCGGTTTGCCGGCCATCTCTTGCCTATATTAGGGGTACGCATCATTAATTGAGTGCTCACACAATAAGATCACGATATTTATAATAAGCATCGATGCTTAACGTTGCTTATAAATGTTGTCAGATGCCATCCACTACCACTCGATGTTCTTTAGTAGGCATCTCGAGAAGCCATGCAAAAAATGACGCTAATAAGCACCATCAAAAGCCATCCACCACAAGTCGACGTTTTTGGGTAAGCATGATCGAACACCAGTAAAAGATGATACGAAGTGAGCCATATTATTTCCAACCAATCTCTTTCTCTAACAATCCAACAGTACCCTAATTTTCAGATTCCTAATTCTAGTGCTCTGCCGCCACCGCACGCCGAGCTCCTCTTCCTCCCCCGAGTTCTTCCGCCAAAGAACAGTGCTCCTCTGTCGGTAGCCTCATGACGGTTTTAAAAAGCATCATCATGTAGCGACATTTAAAAGCGTTGCTAGCTTAAAATGATGCCACAAACGAAAAAGTGTTTTTTTTTTGTCTTTTTTGCACTTGCAAACATGATGCTTCTTTGACGCTTGTTATAGCGTCGGGACGTGCAATGCTCATAAGCATCGGTAGATGGCTTAAAAAATGCTGGAAATGCTAATTTTTGCTGCAGTGATATTTTCATTGAGGTATTCATGCATTGGATATTGCTTGTATAGTCACTGTCAAATCATATCCAATGTAGCACCTGTGTTCGTTGGTACAACCAATTTGCAGAGCTAGACAATTTGTCATGCATATTTGCAGTCATACCATTGCAATATTTTAGCCTGCTAACTTCCATAGAATTTGATCAGGTTGGTGTACTTATTGAAGAGCCATTCCTAATGCTTGCACCCCATTAACTGTGTAAACAGCTTGATGACAGCATCAGAGAGAACCAGGTTCACGGGAGACTTCTTGCCAAAATGAACGGCCAGTCTGATGGACATTCTATTCGTAGGTGGACTAGCCCTAAAGCTAAATAGGGATGCAGGGATGATAACTGAACTAATATTGGAATATCTGAAATCATTTAAGGGGATCATCACAGGAAAGGAAGTGTACGTACCTACCAAGGATACATGAAGCCTGCATATATGGGTCCAACGATGAGAAACTGGGTCGTTAAGGCAAGCATTATCTAAGGAACTAAGATGTAATTTGTACCATACAGAGCAGTCCATCTGGAATAAAAGAACAATAATAAAGCTATCAGAGGTAGAAAGAAATGTTGGATAGTTTGCTCTAATGATGTGAGAATCAGTTTATTATGTATTGGATTATTTCAAAAATATAAAAATATGTGGATTATTTATGTCATAACAAAATACAAATGCATCAAACAAGACTGGGTTTGATTTTAGCGTCCAAAATAGAATATCCATGGATTGGACAAGCATGGGTCCCAAACTACAACCCGACTATCAATTGGATCAATATCAGATCTCAAAATATGAGACTCAATGGTCTAGTGCCTTACCTAGATCAACCTTGGCTAGAATCATATCTAGATCTAGTACCCGCCCTACAGATAAAAAAAAAAAAATCGGACGTTTTTTAATGTATATACCAAGGTATGCCGTACCAGTACCAGTAGGCCTACCAGTCGCCTATCAGACTGGTATGATACCGGTTCAGCATGTCGGTACCATTTTCGGTACTGGGCCCATACCGAAAGAACCCAGCCAGAGCCGGAGAAGAAGAGAAGGAGAGAGCGAGCGGGGGAGGGAGACAAAAGGAGAGGCCTCCATCGTCCGCGGAGGGCTGGCGGAGGCCGCACGGGGGGGAGGGGGGCGGCTAACGCCGCAGGGGCGCCCCCGCTCGTAGGATCCGTAGCCCCCCCGCGGCCTCCGCGAGCCCCCTGCCGTGGGCAGCGGAGGCCTTTCCTTTTTTCCTCCCTCACCCACATGCTCTCTCTTTCTCTTCTTCTTCTTCTCCGGCTCCGGTTGTGTTCTCTCGGTACAGCCTTGGTACTGTTTTCAACCCCCATACAGTACCGGTCAGGGATCGGACTGGTACGGTATGTGCTGAATCGACAGCATACCATGGTACATACCAATGCTTATAAGCATCGATATTTTTATTGCCGACGCTTTCTAAAGCATCGTAAAAGCATCGGCAATGTTAGCGTGAAAATTTTATTTGCCGATGCTTTTAACAAGTGTCCACAATAACAAACGCTTTACCAATGCTTATAAACATCAGCCATTGACGATGCTTATAAGCGTCGGTCTATTTTCGATGCTTATAAGCATCGGACCATTGCCAATGCTCAAAAGCGTCGGCCATTTTCGATGCTCAAAAGCATCGGAAATTTTGTTATCGCCGACGCTTTTAAGTGTCGCAATACTTATTCTAATGATGCTTTAAAGCGTCATTAGAGTTATTTTTTTAAAAAAATTATTTTAAAAAAAATTTAAACTCTATATACATTATTTTTACCAAATAAAATATATAACAAAAATCACATTCATAATAAAAGTCACATGTCACAATCAAACGAATCATTCAAATATTTATACTTCAATAATTTTTGGAGCGAGAGAAGAACTATTTACACATTTTTAATATAGACATAAAATCTGTCTATTTATATTAGATTTTTCAGAAGTAAATTTAATAAAATTCTGAACCCCATTCAAATATTCTTTGCTGGATCTTGACTTATTTAACCAACTTTTGCCTATTATATTAGAATAATGATTGAATTACAACTTATCTAAAATAAATAAATAAAATTAGATACTAAGTGAAAAGTTGTCTGAAGCAATCTAGCAAAATCAACATATATAGAAAGTAAAACCAATCGAGCAAAATGGTAATATAAGATAATTTTTTATGTTGCTCAATGCCTTGCTACCAAAAACTGATAAGGAAAAAGACATTACAATAACATTCATCTCATACAACACACTTATGTATGATGAGTCAAAATAAATCGAAAGGTACCCCACCAATCTAGACAACTCATTCAGCAAAAAAAATATAGCAAAACTTTTGCTTAAAGTTCAAATAGTCTGTTACATTATGATAAATATGACTGTAAAAAACATGACACACTTTACAAACAGTGTTATCATTTCAACAAAGTATTATACGATAATCTTAACCGCTATTATCTTTTGCACATTTTGTATAGTCAACATCAATTTATATCGATATTCTATGATTATATACAACACTAGATACATTAGAAAATTAAATATTGTAAATTACGGCAATGTTAAATAATGCTATCATTTTCTGCTGCTACCCATTATTTTGCATTATAATATTACGTATCAATGGAATCCGTAGCTAGGTTTTCTAAAATAATAGACCAAATTAAAGTAGTGCTTAAGAAGGAAAATATTCAAGAAATAGAAACTTACCAGCAGAGATCCGCATCCGAGGAGACGCCAGAGGATGGTGGTCGGCCGGATCTTCGAAGAACACCGTGGATGGGTGGTGGGTATGGACAGCGAGGAGGAGGAGGAAGTGGGAGACGCTAAAGAGGGAGAGGGAGAGGAGGAGGGGGAAGTGGGAGGTGCCAAAGAGGGAGAGCACACTACAGTAAAAGCTTGAAAAGCCGACGCTAGGGGAAAGCGTCAGCATTTTATACTCCCGCGCCAAACTTTTTCGACACTCTTGGGGAGGGTGGGTAATTTAAAGTAGTGGGCGACGCTTAAAAGCGTCGTCGTAGACCTAAAGCCAAACGACGCTTTAAAGCGTCGTTATTTTTGGCCTAAGACGACGCGTACAAGTGTGGGTAATTGAAACGCTAAAACGACGCTTATAAGCATCGCTGAAGCCCCCTCAAAACCCAACGGCCGACCCCGAGCCCGCATACTTGCCCTAGCTACTCCCGAGCCCCCTCATTCTCCTCTCCAGCACTGCCCTTGCCTTCGTCTCCGGCGCTGCCTTAGCCCCCATCTTCCTCCTCTCCGGCACGGACCGTCCGGCTCCTACCTCCTCTCCTCCTCCCTCCTCTCCGGCGTCGACCGACCGACCCCAACGCGCTCCGCCCGAGGTAATTTTCTCCTACTCCCTCCTCTCCCTCCGTCTCGCTTGTTCTCCTATTCTCCTCCTCCTCTTCTTTGGGTGTTCGTGGGTTTTTTTCCTTCTTTAATTTGTTCTCTTGCCCTCAAGCCTTGATCGCTTCGCCTCCGCCCGAGGATCTTCTCCTCCTCCCTCCTCTCCGGCGTCGACCGACCGGCCCCAAGTCCCGATCGATCCAGGCCCGCCTCCACCCGAGGATTTTTACCTGCAACATATTATATTCCAGGTTTATAGATATTTCTAATTTTACTGTAGATGCCTTTGATTTCAGCTTCCAGCTTCCATTATTGATTATATATTGTTTTTAATCCATTCCAGCTTCCATTATTGATTTATTCCTCAAACATTATTGATCCTAGGCGGTCGCCCAAGGCCCCGGCTCGAGAGAAGGCCCCGCGACGGCATCCTACGCTCTACCCTCCCAGCTCTCGCTCCTAGCTACTAGCTAGCTACAGTGTCAGAGCCTCAGAGGGTAAGGCCGCAGCCCGCAGGACGGCAGGAGCCAACGGCTACCTCGACAAGACGCGGGTCGCCGGGTGCTCCACTGTCCACTCCTCCTCAATGGCTTAATCCGATCCCATATTCCCATCGGCCATGATGCCATCGCCCATCATTCCTCTCTGCCCTCTGGCTCTCTTTAAAATCCTCATCCTGCTCCACTCCTCCTCCACTCCTCCTCTGCTCCTCATTCCTATTTCCTCAATCCTCTTCTACTCTGTTCGACTGTTCCGTGAAGGTGTGACTGCCTGCCGGCTGCCGCCTGGGTCGTCTACTCGTCTCCTCCTCGCCTCCCCCCGCGTGGCCGCGCCTCCGCCAGTCCGCCTCCCCGCCTCCTCGGGCCCCGGCATCCCGCGACCGTCCCCGCCTCCCTGGCATCCAGGCGGTCCCGCCGCCCGTGACCTCCTCGGCTCCTCGGCTCCTTGCCTCCCTCCCGCCTCTCGGGCCCCCGGCTCTCGTGAGGCCGTGACCCCGTCGCCCGTCGGCCCGTCCGGCTCAATCCAGCGAGCTGGCGAGGTCGTCTCCTCCGCCTGAGCGCCTCCCAGTCCCCGGACCCCGCCTGTGACACCGTCAGGCCGTCAGTCTGTCACTCCCGTGAGCCGTGAGCCCGTGACCTCCTCCGCTCCTCGCCCGCCCCCAGCTCCCGTGAGGCGTGAGGCCGTGACGGCAGACGGCGTGAACTCCTCGCCTCCCTCCCCGGCCTCGGCTCCCGTTGTCCCGTGACCCCAGCGGGCTCGGCCGTCCCCTCAGCCCTCCCGTCCGTCTCACTGAGAGACTGTCAGTCTGTGACACTGACAGTGACTCAGTGGGTAGTGGCAGTGTGGCACTGTAGCACAACATATGGTGTGATCCTTCTAACCCTTCTTTTGTTGTTTGATTATATTTTCAACATCCAGTGTTTAATTTTCCTAATTTTATTACAATTTCTATAATTTTGTTACAATTTTTCTCTTCTATTTTTTCTCTTTTATATTTTAATTTGTTTGTAGTAATTATCTTAATTGTTTTGTTTGGTAATATAATTTTTTATATTCAAATGTCTAATAGAAAATATGAATGTGGATATGAAAAACTTAAAAAAAAAAGAAAAATCGAAAAACTCATTCAATCTCAAAAAGGAGCTCTAGATAAATTTGTTATGACAAACAAACAAAACACTACATCAAGTTCAACTCAGGAATTAACAACAGAACAAGCACCTGAAATAGAGCTAAAAGATGACATGAAAGGAATGAAACAAAACGAGATTGACAACCATATTCATGGTGAAGAACATAATGAGAAATTAGATGAAGATAGGATAAATAAGAATAGTGTAGAGCTTAATGAAATTAGTTCTATTTCTACAAATATATACGATCCTGGTCAATGGAAGCAAATCGATACAAGGTTGAGAGATCTATTAGTAGAAAGAGGTCCAATTAGAGATTATGATCTTCATTTTCCTAAGGATGAAAATAATAGGCACTTCTCTACGCTACATTACATTCGTAAATTACCTAATGGTGAAAAATATGATAGAAGATGGTTAGTGTATTCGAAGGATTTGGATAGAGTATATTGTTTTTGTTGTAAATTATTTGATTCAACACCTAACACGAGTCACTTAGTCAATGAAGGAACTAGAAATTGGAAAAATCTAGATATTATGATCAAAAGTCATGAAATAACTAATGAACATATTACTAGCATGAATAAATGGATTAATTTAGAAGTGAGATTATTGAAAAATAAGACAATTGATAAAAGTCTCCAAGAACAAATAAACCAAGAGAAAGATCATTGGAAAAAAGTATTATTGAGAATTATTGCTGTCGTAAAAAATCTTACAAAAAATAATTTAGCATTTCGGGGAAAGAATGAAAAGATCTATCAAAGCAATAATGGAAATTTTTTAAGTCTTATTGAAATGATTGCAGAATTTGATCCAGTAATGCAAGAACATATTCGACGTATTCAACATGGTAAAATTCACAATCATTATTTAGGTCATAAGATTCAAAATGAATTGACTCAAATGTTAGCATCTGAAATTAAAACTATAATAATTAAAAAGATTAAAGAAGTAAAATACTTTTCTGTAATACTTGATTGCACTCCTGATGCAAGCCATCAAGAACAAATGATCCTAGTTTTAAGATGTGTAGATACTTCAACAAGTCTAGTAAAAATAGAAGAATATTTTTTAGAATTTTTAGAAGTAGATGATACCTCTGGAAAAGGTCTTTTTGTTGCACTTATAAATATAATAGAAAAATATAAACTTGAGATTAATGATATAAGAGGACAAGGGTATGACAACGGGTCTAATATGAAAGAAAAACATCAAGGTGTACAAAGAAGATTATTAGATATAAATTCTAGAGCATTTTACACACCATGTGGATGTCATAACTTAAATTTAGTATTATGTGATACTGCTAACTCATGTCCTAAGGCTATATCTTTTTTTGGAGTAATACAACGAATTTATACCTTATTTTCTTCTTCTACAAAACGATGGAAAATTTTACAAGATAATGTATCTACATTAACTCTTAACCTTTGCCACAGACACGTTGGGAAAGTCGTATTGAAAGTGTCAAAGCAATTAAACATCAAGCTCCTAAAATAAGAGATGCATTAGTTCAATTAGCGGAAACTAGTGAAGATCCTAAAATAAAGAGTGAGGCTATATGTTTAGCTACATATGAGATTGAAAATTTTGAATTCTTGTTAGGCATGAATATATGGTACGATATATTGTTTGCTGTTAATTCAGTTAGTAAGAACTTACAATCTGAAGACATGCATATTGATGTTGCTATAGATCAATTAAAAAATCTTCTTTCTTATTTGAAAAGTTATAGGGAAAATGGATTCATGAATGCTTTGAATTCATCTAAAGAAATTGCAAATGAAATAGAAATAGAACCTATATTTCGTGAAAAATGTGTGATCCGTAGAAAAAACAATTTGATGAAAATAGTAATGATGAAACAACAAGATCAGCTGAAGAATCTTTTAGAATTGATTACTTTTTATATATAGTAGATCAAGCTATTTCTTCAATTCAAAATAGGTTTGAACAATTCACCATATATGAAGATGTTTTTGGTTTTTTGTTTAATTTTAGAAAGTTAAAATCTTTGAATGAAGAGAATTTGAAAAAGTGTTGTCTTAATCTTGAAAACTTTTTAAAGCACGGTGAATATTCTGATATTGATGGTCTTGATCTGTTTTCGGAGTTAAATGTTTTAAAAGAAGTTTTACAAATAGAAACTAGTACCCCTATTGATACTTTAAGTTTTATTAAAAAAATAGATTCTTTTCCAAATGCATTCATTGCTTATAGGATATTGTTAACAATACCTGTAACAGTTGCTTCTGCTGAAAGAAGTTTTTCAAAATTAAAGTTGATAAAAACTTATTTGCGGTCAACTATATCACGAGAAAGATTAAATGGATTAGCTATATTATCGATTGAAAATAATATTTTAATGAATCTTGAGTACAAAAGTTTGATTAGTAATTTTGCATCTCAAAAAGCTAGACGGATTATTTTTAAATAAATTTTTAAAGTATTTTATACTTATTAAAAATTTATTATTATTATTATTATTTTAAAAAAGGCCTCATTTAGTGAGTTCGCCCTAGGCCCCCAAATGCATTGGGCCGCCCCTGCTCCCTCCCGCCTCTCGGGCCCCCGGCTCTCGTGAGGCCGTGACCCCGTCGCCCGTCGGCCCGTCCGGCTCAATCCAGCGAGCCGGCGAGGTCGTCTCCTCCGCCTGAGCGTCTCCCAGTCCCCGGACCCCGCCTATGACACCGTCAGGCCGTCAGTCCGTCACTCCCGTGAGCCGTGAGCCCGTGACCTCCTCCGCTCCTCGCCCGCCCCCGGCCCCGGCTCCCGTGAGGCGTGAGGCCGTGACGGCAGACGGCGTGACCTCCTCGCCTCCCTCCCCGGCCCCGGCTCCCGTTGTCCCGTGACCCCGGCGGGCCCGGCCGTCCCGTCAGCCCTCCCGTCCGTCTCACTGAGAGACTGTCAGTCTGTGACACTGACAGTGACTCAGTGGGTAGTGGCAGTGTGGCACTGTAGCACAACATATGGTGTGATCCTTCTAACCCTCCTTTTGTTGTTTGATTATATTTTCAACATCCAGTGTTTAATTTCCCTAATTTTATTGCAATTTCTATAATTTTGTTACAATTTTTCTCTTCTATTTTTTCTCTTTTGTATTTTAATTTGTTTGTAGTAATTATCTTAATTGTTTTGTTTGGTAATATAATTTTTATATTCAAATGTCTAATAGAAAATATGAATGTGGATATGAAAAACTTAAAAAAAAAAGAAAAATCGAAAAACTCATTCAATCTCAAAAAGGAGCTCTAGATAAATTTGTTATGACAAACAAACAAAACACTACATCAAGTTCAACTCAGGAATTAACAACAGAACAAGCACCTGAAATAGAGCTAAAAGATGACATGAAAGGAATGAAACAAAATGAGATTGACAACCATATTCATGGTGAAGAACATAATGAGAAATTAGATGAAGATAGGATAAATAAGAATAGTGTAGAGCTTAATGAAATTAGTTCTATTTCTACAAATATATACGATCCTGGTCAATGGAAGCAAATCGATACAAGGTTGAGAGATCTATTAGTAGAAAGAGGTCCAATTAGAGATTATGATCTTCATTTTCCTAAGGATGAAAATAATAGGCACTTCTCTACGCTACATTACATTCGTAAATTACCTAATGGTGAAAAATATGATAGAAGATGGTTAGTGTATTCGAAGGATTTGGATAGAGTATATTGTTTTTGTTGTAAATTATTTGATTCAACACCTAACACAAGTCACTTAGTCAATGAAGGAACTAGAAATTGGAAAAATCTAGATATTATGATCAAAAGTCATGAAATAACTAATGAACATATTACTAGCATGAATAAATGGATTAATTTAGAAGTGAGATTATTGAAAAATAAGACAATTGATAAAAGTCTCCAAGAACAAATAAACCAAGAGAAAGATCATTGGAAAAAAGTATTATTGAGAATTATTGCTGTCGTAAAAAATCTTACAAAAAATAATTTAGCATTTCGGAAAAAGAATGAAAAGATCTATCAAAGCAATAATGGAAATTTTTTAAGTCTTATTGAAATGATTGCAGAATTTGATCCAGTAATGCAAGAACATATTCGACGTATTCAACATGGTAAAATTCACAATCATTATTTAGGTCATAAGATTCAAAATGAATTGATTCAAATATTAGCATCTGAAATTAAAACTATAATAATTAAAAAGATTAAAGAAGTAAAATACTTTTCTGTAATACTTGATTGCACTCCTGATGCAAGCCATCAAGAACAAATGATCCTAGGTAACTAGATGTGTAGATACTTCAACAAGTCTAGTAAAAATAGAAGAATATTTTTTAGAATTTTTAGAAGTAGATGATACCTCTGGAAAAGGCCTTTTTGTTGCACTTATAAATATAATAGAAAAATATAAACTTGAGATTAATGATATAAGAGGACAAGGGTATGACAACGGGTCTAATATGAAAGAAAAACATCAAGGTGTACAAAGAAGATTATTAGATATAAATTCTAGAGCATTTTACACACCATGTGGATGTCATAACTTAAATTTAGTATTATGTGATACTGCTAACTCATGTCCTAAGGCTATATCTTTTTTTGGAGTAATACAACGAATTTATACCTTATTTTCTTCTTCTACAAAACGATGAAAAATTTTACAAGATAATGTATCTATATTAACTCTTAAACCTTTGTCACAGACACGTTGGGAAAAGTCGTATTGAAAGTGTCAAAGCAATTAAACATCAAGCTCCTAAAATAAGAGATGCATTAGTTCAATTAGCAGAAACTAGTGAAGATCCTAAAATAAAGAGTGAGGCTATATGTTTAGCTACATATGAGATTGAAAATTTTGAATTCTTGTTAGGCATGAATATATGGTACGATATATTGTTTGCTGTTAATTCAGTTAGTAAGAACTTACAATCTGAAGATATGCATATTGATGTTGCTATAGATCAATTAAAAAATCTTCTTTCTTATTTGAAAAGTTATAGGGAAAATGGATTCATGAATGCTTTGAATTCATCTAAAGAAATTGCAAATGAAATGGAAATAGAACCTATATTTCGTGAAAAACGTGTGATCCGTAGAAAAAAACAATTTGATGAAAATAGTAATGATGAAACAACAAGATCAGCTGAAGAATCTTTTAGAATTGATTACTTTTTATATATAGTAGATCAAGCTATTTCTTCAATTCAAAATAGGTTTGAACAATTCACCATATATGAAGATGTTTTTGGTTTTTTGTTTAATTTTAGAAAGTTAAAATCTTTGAATGAAGAGAATTTGAAAAAGTGTTGTCTTAATCTTGAAAACTTTTTAAAGCACGGTGAATATTCTGATATTGATGGTCTTGATCTGTTTTCGGAGTTAAATGTTCTAAAAGAAGTTTTACAAATAGAAACTAGTACCCCTATTGATACTTTAAGTTTTATTAAAAAAACAGATTCTTTTCCAAATGCATTCATTGCTTATAGGATATTGTTAACAATACCTGTAACAGTTGCCTCTGCTGAAAGAAGTTTTTCAAAATTAAAGTTGATAAAAACTTATTTGCGGTCAACTATGTCACAAGAAAGATTAAATGGATTAGCTATATTATCGATTGAAAATAATATTTTAATAAATCTTGAGTACAAAAGTTTGATTAGTAATTTTGCATCTCAAAAAGCTAGACGGATTATTTTTAAATAAAATTTTAAAGTATTTTATACTTATTAAAAATTTATTATTATTATTATTATTATTTTAAAAAAGGCCTCATTTAGTGAGTTCGCCCTAGGCCCCCAAATGCATTGGGCCGCCCCTGGATTACACTGATGTTTTTTGAACGCCTCACAACTTCGTTGAAGAATCACACAAAACAAAAACTCTTTCCTTCATTAATCAGTAGTCCAACTCTGTTACGTAAAACAATAAGAACCCTATTTATACCAAAGGAAACCTAACAGGACTTTTTAACCCTAAAATACACCTCATAATATATGGTTACTGTTAACAGTTACTGCAGCATGAACAACGTTGCAAAGAGTTCTATTCCAGTAGATAAAGAAAGTTTGAATCAATCTGGTTTGAAACTTTTGAATCAAGAAAAATAAGTTCAGCAGGGTTAAGGAGATCAGCAGGGTTAAGTTTGAATCAATCAGGCATAGAAATGCTGACACTAAACCTTTTGAAATCTGGTTTTCTAAATGGATGGTTTTCATAATGGTAAGTAAAATATATGAAGCATACGTTGAATGAGTTATTATATTCTCTTTTATTAGCCCTTTATTTAGTATAAATTTATCATTTAACCAAATATTGATTCTTTTTTGTGCATACCAGGTAATAATATGCCCTGAGGGAGATGCTTTAAAGATGTGGAGTTCCAGCATTCTCAGATGGGATCTACTTCTGAGCAGTCCCTGCAGTCCCAGCAGCCATGTGAGGACCAGCAGCACGAGTCAGTATCTCAGCGCGAGCCTCCTGCTGATTGCCCGGAGGATGAGCTCCGGATCCAGAGTAATTTGATTTAAAGTTCATATTTTATGTTCATATTTGTCTTCAACTTTTTAAGACATTTTATTTAATTTGAATAGATGGACAAGGGACAGTGAGGACGAGACGAGGACCCACTCAAGCAAAGGATGTGTGGAAGCTTCCTTTGGGTGAGAAGATCGTCATCCGATGCAACGAATTGGGGCAGCCCATCAATAGAGTTGGAAGTCTTCTATCAAGCTTTTTAGGATCGATTGCACGCAAGGGTCAACTATGTCCGCTCAACTATACGAAGTGGAATGACATGCTTCCTTCATATAAGGTTGAGCTTCTTAGACTCATGCAGGTAATGAATTAAATTTGTTCTTTTTAATTTGATACCTTCTGTATGTTAATTTGCTTACTATCATAATTTTACTTTTGAAGTTTAATATTATTATAACATTCTGTATCTTGTTGTAGGGTAAGTTTGTACTCCCTCCAGAGAGCCATGATTGGGTGCTAAAGTCCCTCAACCGCAAATGGAAAGAATATAAAGTAAAATTGAAGGCGGACTTCAAGCGCGAGGGTATGACAGAGGAGGAGGTTGCTCGTGTGACTCCTTCTGATGTATACCCTCAGCAGTGGAGGGAGCTTGTTCACTACTAGTTTTCTGAAAAAGGACAGGTCATGTATATTGTTTCAATATCTTATATTATCTTTATTATTAATATAGATTGCAAATATATACATTGAATCATATTATACTGTGTGCTTTTATTTTGGCAGACATATTCTAATATTGGTAGATCTGCACGAGCATCTCAAGCAGTTCCTCATACTTCAGGCTCGAAGAGTTATGCGAGACGTAGAAATGAATTCGTAAGTTCTTTTGAAACTATTTGAAACTCTACTAACATATAGCACGTATCATGATATATAGTTTGCCAATATACTTTCCGTATGTATAGATAGTAGAGCATGGAAGGGAACCTGGTGAGGTAGAGTTTTATAAGATGATCCACACTCACCGAGATGGCAGCTTTGTCCGGGACGAGTCGAGAGATATAGTTGTATGTACCCATTTTTTATTTGATCACAATTTTTTTATTAATTTTACTTTTTTAAAATATTAATGTGACTATTTTTTTTTAGAGAGATATAGGAAAGAGCTACAAATCTTATTTCAAAGCACGTCGGAGAGTCATCATCATCCGACGCGGCCAGTCGCGTCGAGGCTTAGGTCTACGCCGAATTGATGGGCCCAGAACGTTATGGTCGCGTGAGGGGTTACGGTGTCGGAGTTACCCCCACTCAGCTGTCTGCAGTGAGCCGATATACCCAAGATGCCAGACAAGGTACTAGCACTGCAGAGGTTTGTAGTTTGAAGACAGAGATGGCACAGATAAAGCAGTCATATGAGACAAGGATAGAGGAGATGAGGCAGAGTCATATGACTGATATGGCGAAGTTGAAGCAGAGCCAAGAGTTGAAGATACAATCTTTACAGGATCAGCTTGACCATATTTCATCTTTTTTGCAGAGATTTGCTCCTCCGATACATAACTAAATCTATTTGAATATTTTATGTAATTATAATGTATTTTTGTATGAGCATGATAACTTTCGTATTTTTAGTTTCTAAAATATTTTTTTTTCTTGTAGGTTGATGATACTTCATCTACTCGTAGAGATGATGATGTCGTCGACCCTTGATACATATCGTAGATTGTGTACTTAGGAATTTGAGCTGTATGTTTTTAGAATGTTTTTGAAGTACAATGTAATCAAATATGATAATATGAATGTAATCAAAGTTCTTGTTTGTGACGTGTATTTTGTTATATATGTAATTCAGTGTATTTGTTTTGTTAGAATTTAATGTACACAGACTATTAAAAATTACTTTTACGAAAAAAAAATTAAAAAAAAAAAATTTATTGCCGACGCTTTTAAGCGTCGGCAAAAGCAACTGACTGGCATGCCTTTAACGACGATTTATCGCGTCGGTCTAGTCCCATATTAACCAACGTCGGTCCAAGTTCGCCGACGCTTTTAAGCGTCGGCATAGGTTGACGATGCTTTCTTAACGCGTCGGCCTAAACCGAGCCCACGCCCACCTGCCCGACGTCTTACCCACGCTTTGGGGAGCGTGACCAGGAGATCTACCGACGTTTATAAGCGTCGGTAAAGATCCAAGAAAGCGCCGGAAGATGTTCTTTCTTTTGTAGTGGCAGGAGCAGGGCCGGCTCGGGCCTTAGGCGACTGAGGCAGTCGCCTAAGTCCCTCGACCTAGGGAAGGCCCCCATCGCACTATTTTTTTTATTATTATTTAATGCGTAGCTTTCAGGCTTCAGCCTTTCCCATCCGAAAGCTAGCTAGAGTCGTAGCTGGGCACTGGGCAGTGGGCGACGACTACCAGTACCGGGATACGCCGCTACAGATGCATCCCCTTCGGCCCTTTGATGTCTTCCCAATGACAGATTGGCTGGGCAACGGCTATGGCAGTTGACAAATGACAAGCAACGGGCATTTCCTCCCTCCTTCTCTCCCCCCTTCTCAGTTCTCTGCCGTCGGTGCTTTTTTTTTGATTGCTGAACCAGTGAACCTTCTCTCAATCTCCCGTTCTCCAGTTCTCGGCAGACTCAGCAGCTCGGTTCTCAGTGCTCCGAAGTCCTCTCCAGGCTCCACTGCAGCACCGCTCCATCTCTCCTCGTCATCCTCAGCTCCTTCGAGGCTCCAAGCCTTTGACCTCCGGGTTCCGGCCTCCTCGGCTAGTCGGCTCCGCTCTAAAGTCCACCATCCTCGGTCCTCCTCCTCCGGCTCCAAGAAGGCAGAACCCGGCGAGTGGCGAGCCGCCGGCCGGATCTCCTCTCCAGCTCTTGGACCGCCGACCGGATCTCCTCTTCTGGCCGACGTTGCCGTCCTCGGCTCCTCCCGTCCTCCAACCTCCGGGCTCTGGCCGACGGAAGACCCGGCGAGTGGCAAGCCGCCGGCTGGATCTCCTCTAAGAGGAGTCCTCTCCAGCTCTTGTCGCCGTCCTCGCCGTCCTCGGCTCCTCCGACCTTCGGGCTCCGCCGCTCCGGCCTCCTCGGCAACTCGGCTCACTCCAAAGTCCACCATCCTCTGTTGGACCGTGAACATCCCACTGAGATTGCTAGTGAAATAATATCTAGTGAAGAGCACAATGAAGAATCAGATGGAGATAGGATAAACAAGAAAAAAAATTGTAAAACTAGTTCTATTTCTACTGATTTTTATGATTCTGGTCAATGAAAAAATATTGATACAAAATTTAGAGATCTAATGGTGGAAAGATGTCTAATTAGAGATTATGATTTTCATTTTTCTAAGGATGAAAATAATAGATACTTTTCTACAATATATTACATTTGTAAGTTACCTAATAGTGAAAAACATGATAGAAGATGGTTAGTGTATTCGAAAGATTTGGATAGAATATATTATTTTTGTTGTAAATTATTTGATTCAAAGCCTAGCACGAGTCAATTAGTCAATGAAGAAAGTAGGAATTGGAAAAATCTAGGTATCAAGCTTAAAAGTCATGAAACAACTAATGAACATATCATTAACATGAATAGGTGGATTAATTTAGAAGTGAAATTGCTAAAAAATAAGACAATTGATAAAAGTCTCCAAGAACAAATAAACCAAGAGAAGGATCATTGGAAAAAAGTTCTATTGAGAATTACTGCTGTCGTAAAAAATTTTGCAAAAAATAATTTAGCATTTCGAGAAAAGAATGAAAAGATCTATCAATGCAATAACGAAAATTTTCTAAGTTTTATTGAAACGATTGCAGAATTTGATCCAGTAATGCAAGAACATGTTCGATGCATTCAACATGGTGATATTCACAATCATTATTTAGGTCATAATATTCAAAATGAATTGATTCAAATATTAGCATATTGGTGCGGGCACCAGAATCCAGAAAAGACTCCAATCAATTAACTCAAAGTCACTGTGGCTTTGATCGAGTCCTGTAAATAAATTCAATAAGTCAGAAAGCAAGCCTCAATAAGTCAGAAAGCAAGCCAAGTCAGGACATGTTGTATGTTTCTACCACCACCTTTGCACACCCTTGGAGCACCACCTCGGCATCCACATCAACATCAGCTGGCCACCTCACCACCACTCCAACCAATGGAAGCACGCCAACCAGGATGAAGTCAAGCATAAGGAGCCGACCACATCATCTCATCAAAGAAACCAATGCAACGTCATGCCACCTCATCAGAAGAACCAATCACCATGCCACCTCATACAAGTTGACACGTCACCCAAATTCAAAGTCCAAGAGGTCGGCCACAATTTAAATGCAAGAAAATTTCAAATGGGAGCCAACAACTTTTCAAATCCTCCCCCTTAAAGCCGGCCAACTTTCTTTCCTTTTCTCTAGCAACCAAGCCTTCAAATGTGGAGCGCCATTCATTATGTGTTTAAATTTCAAATCATGAGGAAAGTCTATAAATACCTCCTCATGATATCTTGTAATTTCAATTGATGAATGAATAAAAAGTGCTTCTTTCTTCCTTAGCAATCTTGCTTCGTCACCTTGAGAGAAGGTTGGGCGTGAGGCCCTTGTTCCAAGTTGGGCGTGAGGCCCTAAAGCCACTACCACATCCACCATTGCCCTACCTCCTCTCGCCTCCTTTTTCTTTTGTGATTTCCATTCCCCTCTCACGCCAAAGTTTTAATCCCTGTTTCTTTGCAGGTCCTTAAAGTACTCCATGTCATTGGGTCAATTATCCTTCCAAACCAATAGCAAAAGGGCCCTGTTGCAACGGAAGATGAAGCTTGGTCATCCAATCATCAACCTTCAAGAGTGAGATCAAGGATCCTCCTCCAAAAAAAATCCAGAAGTTCAATGTTTAGTAAACCTCAACTCTAGGTCTGATTTATTGAAGGAAGTGTCCTAATCAAGTGGTTTCTCAACCACAACGGTCCATTCTTCTAAGTCCTAAATGAATTAGTACATGCGGGTAACTAGTCTTGAAATTACTATGCTCATGTTATTGTTTTCTTATCCCATATGTGACTGAATTTCCTGCTGCTATTAGGCTAGTTAATCAACATAACTTACTGATAATCCTTATGTTTAAATCCCTCGCATTCATCCCGCATCATTTTTGGTATCAGAGCAAGGTTAATTGGGACACGCACATTGATTATGCTGAAATTCTGCACTTGCTGAAATTTCTGCACTTTTCTGAAATCCATTGATGCCAAAATCCTAGTTTGCATGCCTTATTAAGTTTATGAATTAAATCTGAATATTTCAAATTTTAATTCTGAATTTTAGTTATTAAAGTTGAGATCTGATCTTCACAAATTTAGGATTTGAAGTTAATAATTTCAAAGTAAATTTGAAATTCTAGGTTTGGGCTCCAAATCTGAAATTTCCAATATGACTTTTGCATTCGAATTTCAAAACTTAAAATTTTGAAATATTAGATCTGAAATCTAAATTTGAAATTCAAATTTCAAAATTAAAAATGGGAACTTAAATTGAAACCAAAAAAATTTGAGATTCAAAATTTAAATTTGAAATTTAAACTTGAAATTTGAAATTTGAAATTCAAAAGCTGAAAACTAAAATTCAAATCTGAAATTCAAAATTCAAAAGTTTAAATTCGAAATTTGAAATTTGAAATTTTAAATCTCAACTTGTGTGGACATTTAAAATAGTTGCATCCATCATAAATCATATTAAGGGCACTCTAATTGCAACATAAGGGAAGAATTTCATCACCTTTCCTTAGCCCAAAACAACCACCCTCATAAATCTAGAACCTAAGCCTAATTTAAAACTCAACTAGCCAACTTAACTTAGAAACCACAACGAGTCTTTAGGCTAATTGAATTTGGCTAATTCCTTGCTGTCTAGAAAAGTTCCGATCAGGGTCGTGGCTACCATCTTATCTGCCCAGCCCCGTTAAGCGGTTGGTGTCAGCTAAGTATGGTTAATGGCGGTTACACGAACTCTTGGTCCAACTGGCCTGGGCAAGTGGTGAACCAATTTTGATTAGATAAGTCTTTGATTTAGATTTAGCAAACCCTAGCATAGGCTAGTCATTTTGTTTTGTCTTGAGCCTTGTATGACAACTAGATCAGAATCACCCTACAACCCATCACATACACAACCCATTGAAGCCATGGACCCCAATCTTGAGACCATCCTAAGGACTATGACTGAGCAGTTCAAACAATTGAACAATAGGTTTGATCAAGTTGAGGAGAGGCTAGGAACCCTAGAGGAAAATCAACATACCCACGTGGAACCTGAATTGACACCCCAACCCCATCGCCACCTTTTCACTCCTGAACATAATCAACGACGACCACATCAGGATCATGTAGACCAGGATGAACGAGCCCTTAGGAGTATCAGACTTGATGCACCCTCCTTCGAAGGAAGTCTAGACCCTAAGGTATACATTGATTGGGAAAATGACATGGATCAATATTTTGAGTGGTATGAAATGTCGGAAGAAAGAAAATTCAAATTTGCCAAGCTTAGGTTGACACGACATGCAAGGTTATACTGGAGAAATATTGAGAGGATCACTAGGCAAAGAGAAGAACTACCTATCAATACATGGAGACAGATGAAAATTAAGCTAAGAGAGAAATACGTCCCATTATCCTACGAACAGAGGTTACTAGATCAATGGCAAAGATTAAATCAAGGAGGGAAAACTGTATCTGAGTACATTGCCAAATTTGATGAGTTCGCTATGAGGTGCAACATAGTCGAGTCAGAAGCCGTAACCCTATCTAGGTTTAGAGCTGGTCTTAAGGAGGACATTCAAAGGGAATTGTTCTTAAGGGAAATTCATGATTTAGACCAAGCCTACCAGATTGCCAGAGACTGCGAACGATTCCAGAGGGGACCCATTTTTCGACGACCTGAACCCAATAGGATTAGCAACCCTGGAAGCAGGCCAAACCCAAGTTCAAACCCATCACACAGACCCAATCCTATCACTCCACAGGCTCGTAGGGACGACAAAGGAAAAGCCCCTGAAGGTAGAAAGGAAAATAATGTCCCTTGTTTTAGGTGTCATAAAATAGGACATTATGCAAGCCAATGCCCCACTAGAGCGTTACACATAGGAGAAGTAGAAGAAGAAGATCCTGAGACCCTAGAGAATTATGGAGAAGAAGTCTACGAAGCAGAGACCAATTTGGTAGATGAATATGAAGAAGAGGAAGAAATCATTGAGACGTCTGAATTTCTAGGAGTTGTGAGATGTATATTGACCCAGGCTAAAGAACAAGAAGATTGGTGTAGGACCAACATCCTACAAACCTTTATCAAAATAGGAGAAAAAGCCTGCAAAATCATCTTAGATAGTGGAAGCTGTGTCAATGCCATATCAACCAACACCATCAAGAGTTTAGGGTTGCCTACCATACCCCATCCCGATCCCTATAAGGTATCTTGGATAAATTCGACCTCAATACCCATTAAACTTAGATGCCAAGTCCAGATACAATTCCAATCCTATCAGGAGAAGGTATGGTGTGATGTCCTTCCTATGGGAGTAAGTAGCATTATCCTAGGCAGACCATGGCTATACGATCATGATGCTACCCTGTTTGGACGATCAAATTCATGTTCCTTCAATCATAATGGAAAGAAAATTGTAGTTCACCCTACCCCACCTAAGGACAACATTAAGAGGGGAGCTAGTAGTAGTCTGAAGGAAAAGAAACCTGGATTGAACCTAATCAATGCTAAGGAATTAGAGCAAGAGATCAATGAAGGTTCACCCATTTGGATGTTGGCTGTTAAGGAGAGCCTGGACCAAACCCCAGTAGCACACCCTCAAGAAGTGGTTGAAATCTTAGAGGAGTTCAAAGATATATTTCCTAAAGATCTTCCTGACAACCTACCACCTTTAAGGGACATTCAGCATGCCATAGACCTAGTTCCAGGAGCCACCTTGCCCAATCTACCCCATTATAGGATGAATCCTTCAGAGCACCAAGAATTGCAAAAGCAAGTTGGCGAGTTACTTAGGAAAGGGTTCATTAGGGAGAGTTTAAGTCCTTGTGCAGTACCTGCCCTTCTGACCCCTAAGAAAGATGGCACTTGGAGAATGTGTGTAGATAGTCGTGCCATCAATAAGATTACCGTCAAATACCGTTTTCCTATTTTCCGTCTAGACGACATGTTAGATATGATGGCCGGAGCCACGGTATTCTCCAAAATCGATCTTAAGAGTGGCTATCATCAAGTAAGAGTTAGGCGAATGGAAAACCGCCTTTAAGACTAAGGACGGCTTATTTGAATGGGTAGTGATGCCTTTCGGTTTATCCAACGCACCTAGTACCTTTATGAGGATCATGACCCAAGTTTTAAGGACATTCATTGGAAAGTTTGTAGTGGTCTATTTCGATGACATTCTCATATATAGCAAAACAAAAGATGACCACTTAAATCACCTTAGACAAGTTTGTCAATCACTTAGACAAGATAGCCTCTATGCTAATCGAAAGAAATGTGAATTCATGACACATAGGACTATCTTTTTAGGATTTGTCGTGACCACTGAAGGAGTATCTGCCGATCCCGAAAAAGTCAAATCCATAATCGAGTGGCCAGTACCCAAAAACATTCATGACGTTCGTAGCTTTCATGGTGTAGCCACATTCTACAGGAGATTCATTAGAGGATTCAGCACAATTGTCGCCCCCATTACTGATTGCCTTAAGAGAGGAAATTTTGAGTGGACCAAGGCAGCTGAAAAGGCCTTTAGAGAGATTAAGGACAAGATGACACAAGCACCTATATTGAGATTACCCGACTTTTCCAAAGTTTTCGAGGTTGCCTGTGATGCATCAGGAGTCGGGATTGGAGGCGTTCTAAGTCAGGAAAACTACCCAGTAGCATTCTTTAGTGAGAAATTAAACGACGCCAAGCTAAGGTATTCTACCTACGATAGAGAGTTGTATGCAGTGGTCCAAGCCCTAAGGTACTGGAGACACTACCTTCTGCCACTAGAGTTTGTCCTATACTCCGATCATGAAGCCCTACGTTTTCTCAACTCTCAGAAAAAGTTGAACCCTAGACATGCGAAATGGGTAGAGTACATCCAGGACTTCGTCCTGAAACAAAAGGCTGGAAAAGAAAATCGTATTGCCGACGCCCTTAGTAGACGATCTATGCTCCTCACTTCTGTTAGTACCGAAGTCATAGGTTTTGAAAGGCTCAAGGAGGAGTATGAACATTGCCCCGACTTTAAGGAAACCTACCAATCAATCCGTCAAGGACCCTCGAGCCAATTTCCCGATTTTACCATTCACGACGGATTCCTCTTCAAAGGAAATAAGTTGTGCATTCCCCGTACCTCCACCCGAGACTTTCTAGTTTGGGAAATCCACGCAGGAGGCCTAGCTGGTCATTTTGGTAGGAACAAAACCATCTTAGAAGTTGAAGACCAGTTCTTTTGGCCAGGTCTAAAGAAAAACGTTGCCCAAATAGTAGCCCGATGTCGAACCTGCACCACAGCAAAGCAACAACGACAAAACACCGGTCTATACTCTCCCCTACCAGTCCCCGAATGCCCTTGGCAAGATATTAGCATGGACTTTGTGTTAGGATTACCCAAAACCCTGAGAAAACATGATTCAGTATATGTCGTGGTAGACCGATTCTCCAAAATGGCACATTTCATACCTTGTTCCCAGACTTATGATGCCTCAAAAATAGCTAAACTTTTTCTAAATGAAGTGGTTAGGCTACATGGTTTACCCAAGACCATCGTATCAGATAGAGACGTTAAGTTCACTAGCTATTTCTAGAAGACCCTTTTGCAGCTTAAGTAGGTTGAACCCAGAACCACAAATGCAATAATAAATCCTAATCCATCAGTGCCGTAGATAAATGGGTCATTTCAAGCATCTCGTAGTTGAGCGGTACTGCCATCAAGAGTTCCAATTCAAATTCTCCACTGCCTACCACCCTCAAACTGATAGTCAGACCGAAGTCGTTAATCGGAGTCTAGGGAACTTATTGAGATGCCTTGTCGGTGACAACCTAGGAAACTGGGATCTCCTATTATCACGTGCTGAATTCGCTTATAACAGCTCAGTCAATAGATCCACAGGAAAGAGTCCCTTTGAGATTGTCCATGGATATAAACCTAGGAAACCTGTAGATCTTATTCCATTACCCTCACATGCACGAGTCTCAGAGACAGTAGAATCATATGCACAACATGTCAGGGATTTACATAATGAAATCAGTAAGAAAATTGACATGAGTAACAAAGCTTATGCGCAAGCAGCTAATCGTCACAAACGGGCTAAGAAATTCATTGAAGGAGACTATGTAATGATTAGACTAAAACCTGAAAGGTTTCCCCCGGGAACTATGAAAAAATTGCATGCCCGCAGTGCAGGTCCATTTAGGATATTAAAGAAAATTGAAGCTAACGCTTATGTGGTTGACTTACCCCTTGATTTTGGTATTAGCTCGACCTTCAACATCTCAGACCTTATAGAGTATAAGGGACCAACATTGATACCTAGTGAGCCTTTTGATCATGCTCCCATTGAGAGTGAACCCACACCTGAGTGCCCTCCAGCCACATTTCCAGAATCGAGAGATAGGGTTGAACATGTTTTGGATGATCAAGCTATCACCACCCAGAACAAAGGGTACCAACGCTATTTGGTTCACTGGGAGGGTCGACCAAAATCTGATGATTCATGGATTACTCGAGAGGACCTACAGAGACTCAACCCAGATCTCCTAGAAAAGTACCACAGCCAAACCAACCCCTGTTCGACAGAGTCGAATTCTTCCCACCCTGGGAGAATTGGTGCGGACACCAGAATCCAGAAAAGACTCCAATCAATTAACTCAAGGTTACTGTGGCTTTGATCGAGTCCTATAAATAAATTCAATAAGTCAGAAAGCAAGCCTCAATAAGTCAGAAAGCAAGCCAAGTCAGGACATATTGCATGTTTCTACCACCACCTTTGCACACCCTTGGAGCACCACCTCGGCATCCACATCAACATCAGCTGGCCACCTCACCACCACTCCAACCAATGGAAGCACGCCAACCAGGATGAAGTCAAGCATAAGGAGCCGACCACATCATCTCATCAAAGAAACCAATGCAACGTCATGCCACCTCATCAGAAGAACCAATCACCATGCCACCTCATACAAGTTGACACGTCACCCAAATTCAAAGTCCAAGAAGTCGGCCACAATTTAAATGCAAGAAAATTTCAAATGGGAGCCAACAACTTTTCAAATCCTCCCCCTTAAAGCCGGCCAACTTTCTTTCCTTTTCTCTAGCAACCAAGCCTTCAAATGTGGAGCGCCATTCATTATGTGTTTAAATTTCAAATCATGAGGAAAGTCTATAAATACCTCCTCATGATATCTTGTAATTTCAATTGATGAATGAATAAAAAGTGCTTCTTTCTTTCTTAGCAATCTTGCTTCGTCACCTTGAGAGAAGGTTGGGCGTGAGGCCCTTGTTCCAAGTTGGGCGTGAGGCCCTAAAGCCACTACCACATCCACCATTGCCCTACCTCCTCTCGCCTCCTTTTTCTTTTGTGATTTCCATTCCCCTCTCACGCCAAAGTTCTAATCCCTGTTTCTTTGCAGGTCCTTAAAGTACTCCATGTCATTGGGTCAATTATCCTTCCAAACCAATAGCAAAAGGGCCCTGTTGCAACGGAAGATGAAGCTTGGTCATCCAATCATCAACCTTCAAGAGTGAGATCAAGGATCCTCCTCCAAAAAAAATCCAGAAGTTCAATGTTTGGTAAACCTCAACTCTAGGTCTGATTTATTGAAGGAAGTGTCCTAATCAAGTGGTTTCTCAACCACAACGGTCCATTCTTCTAAGTCCTAAATGAATTAGTACATGCGGGTAACTAGTCTTGAAATTACTATGCTCATGTTAATGTTTTCTTATCCCATATGTGACTGAATTTCCTGCTGCTATTAGGCTAGTTAATCAACATAACTTACTGATAATCCTTATGTTTAAATCCCTCGCATTCATCCCGCATCACATATGAAATTAAAGCTATAATAATTAAAAAGATTAAAGAAGCAAAATACTTTTCTGTAATACTTGATTGCGCTCCTGATGCAAGCCATCAGGATCAAATGACCCTAGTTTTAAGATGTGTAGATACTTCAACAAGTCCAATAAAAGTAGAAGAATATTTTTTAGAATTTTTAGAAGTAGATGATACATCTGGAAAGGGCCTTTTTAATGAACTTATAAATATAATAGAAAAATATAAACTTGAGATTAATGATATAAGAGGACACAAGAGTATGACAATGGATCTAATATGAAAGAAAAACATCAAGGTGTATAAAAAAGATTATTAGATATAAATCCTAGAGCGTTTTACATACCATGTAGATATCATAACTTGAATTTAGTATTATGTGATATTGCTAACTCATATCCTAAGGCTATATCTTTTTTTGAAGTGATACAACAAATTTATACCTTATTATCTTCTTCTACAAAACGATAAAAAATTTTACAAAATAATATATCCACATTGACTCTTAAATGCTTGTCACAAACACGTTGGGAAAGTCGTATTAAAAGTGTCAAAGCAATTAAAAACCAAGCTCCTAAAATAAGAAATGCCTTAGTTCAATTAGCGAAAATTAGTGAAGATCTTAAAATAAAGTGTGAAGCCACATGTTTAGCTACATATGAGATTGAAAATTTTGAATTCTTATTAGGCATAAATATTTGGCACGATATATTGTTTGCTGTTAACTCAGTTAGTAAGATTTTACAATCTGAAGACATGCATATTGATGTTGCTATAGATCAATTAAAAGGTCTTCTTTCTTATTTAAAAAGTTATAGGAAAAATAGATTCATGAATGTTTTGAATTCATCTAAAAAAATTGCAAATGAAATGGAAATAGAACCTATATTTCGTAAAAAACGTGTGATCCGTAGAAAAAAATATTTTGATGAAAATAATGATGATGAGATAACAAGATCAGCTAAAGCATCTTTTAGAATTGATTACTTTTTATATATAGTAGATCAAGCTATTTCTTCAATTCAAAATAGGTTTGAACAATTTACCATATATGAAAATATTTTTGGTTTTTTGTTTAATTTTAGAAAGTTAAAATCTTTGAATGAAGATGATTTGAAAAAGTGTTATCTTAATTTTGAAAACTTTTTAAAGCATAGTGAATATTCTGATATTGATGGTATTGATCTGTTTTCAGAGTTAAAAATTTTAAAAGAATTTTTACAAACAAAAACTAGTATCCCTATTGATATTTTAAGTTTTATAAAAGATAGATTTTTTTCCAAATGCATGCATTGCATATAGGATATTATTAATAATACCTGTAACAGTTGCTTCTGCTGAAAGAAGTTTTTCAAAATTAAAGTTGATAAAATCTTATTTGTGATCAACTATGTCACAAGAAAGATTAAATGTATTAGCTATATTATCGATTAAAAATAGTATTTTAATGGATATTGAGTATAAAAGTTTAATTAGTAATTTTGCTTCTCAAAAAGCTAGACGAATTATTTTTAAATAAAAATTTTAAAATATTTTTATACTTATTAAAAAAAATTTATTTAAATAATAATATAAAAAGCCTCTTCTAATGAGTTCGCCTTAGGCCCCCAAATGTATTAGGCCACCCCTGAGCAGGAGGAGGAGAAGGAGACCTCCGCAGATGGGCGGAGGCGGAGCTCGATGGAGATGGAGGTTGGGTTAGGGAGGAAATGGGGATTTTGTGGGAAGAAGGCGTCGGAGAGGGAGAGGGGGAGGAGAAGGAGACCTCCGCGGACGGGCGGAGGTGGAGATCGACGAAGAGGCTTGGTCGTGCAGGGAGGAAATGGGGATTTTGTGGATGATGGCATCTGGGGTTGGAGGACAATGGATTTTGTGGTGTCCGATGGGTTGGAGATTTAGGGATGGGGGTGGGAGATTTGTAGTGTCCGACGATGCATATAAGCATTGTCATTGCTACACCATGGCCTCCAATGATGCTTATAAGCGTCGTTGATGGTAGGCTTAGCTTTGGCCTCTTACGATGCTTATAAACGTCGTTGGAGGCCAAAGCTTGGTCTATGATGACGCTTATAAGCGTCGTTTTTCCATAGGCTTCCGACGACGCTTATGAGAGCGTCGTCTAATTCAGATTTCTCTCGACACTACTAAGAAGCGTCGGAAAATTTTGGCGCGATGACCAAATTACCGTTGCTTCTTTCTTGCGTCGGCAGGTAACAGTCAGAGAAACCTATTTTTGCCAAGCTAGACAATACTTGACCAACCTGCAACTTGAATAGAAGGAAACAAATAATACAAAAAGTCTATACCAAAAAACAAGTGACAATTATACAAAAAGTCCTCGAAGAAGACCTAGATACCGTAACAAGTACAATAGGGAGGAAATACACATTTACCCCAACATAATTGCAAGTTTTAAGATGAAGATGCAAAGCAGTGGGTTCTGCTAGAAATGGCAGCACTTAGCAAGCAGTCAATGACGGAAAAATTTAACAAGCTGATCCCAGTAGTTGGAAAGGCGCTAACATCCCCTTTCAAGAGAATGTTCTACGAACTCTGTGTAAGGTCATTCCAAGGTGGTCCATAAGCCATAGGGCCCCAAATAAAAGAGGCCAATCGGTCCCCTCCAACAACTATAGCTAGGTTTGACCGAGAAGCAAAGCAAAAGGAACTAAATAAATAGAAGAAAAGCAATGGCTTTCCATCTTTTCTTAACGCGGGGGAGAGAAGGATGGATCATGGATGGATAAATAGATTTAAACGCAGGCTGATGCGTAATGAGGTTGTCGGGTGGCGGGAGGACTTTATGGCCCCCCGACGAATCTACACTATTAACGCAAACTTATACACTACAAGGCCCAAGAACTTCCCCAGTGGGTTCCTTCACTAGTGGCATGACACGCGTAACATGATTATTGCTGCCACCCGTTTTGTAGATCAATTCGTCGTTATTCCACGTAGCAGAGTTCTTGTTTTCTTTTTATCACGGGGTCGCGCCCATTCCATGTGGAGTCCCGGACAAATCTTCGCCCACATCACATGCCGGTCATGTGACAGCGACCGCATTGCCGGTCTCGCTCTATTTCCGTGATAAGGACGCGGACGGCGTCGGCTACCGACAACCTCCGACGAAATTACAGATTTCCCCACATCTACTCTCTAAAAGTATTGCCGGTGGCAATTAGATCCGATCTAACAAAATATACATCGGACCAGACACATGGTAGATCTATCAATTCGCATGTGGTTTTTTTATTAATCATATCACAAGTTTATATCTAAATTTGACCATTTCATTAAATTGATAATCTAGCTTGACTTATAATAAATTAAAATAAATTAAACAAATCAAATAGTTAAACATTGCCTGTTTTAAAATTGATTAAGATAATCACTATGAAGAGCATGGGCTGATTGAATTTGACTAACCTCTTCATGAGGTAAAGGAATGGATCCCACACTTTTTTGATAAAGTAGATAACAACCATATATGTGCCATGGAGTGCAAATACGGAAAGGTGTCTACTAATTAAAACGAATATGAAATTAAGGGTGTTCGACATTGCAAAAAGGCTTAGAGAATTATTCCCAGAATATATAGATGTATGCATTGGTAGTTTCCCAATTTTTTCATAATGTAATTTCTTTGGTCTCATCTTTGATGGGGTGCTTGTCAGTCCTTCCCAGAGCTTATTTTTTTAATCAATAAATGTGAGGTACTTTTACAATTATTTTGCTGAAAAAATCTCCTATATTAAATTTTATTGACATGATAAATATTAAATTTAATCTTGTTTGGTTCACTAACTAGGCGAAATCTAGCTAACTACTTACAATATTAGCGGGATATTATGTGTTTTCTAGTTAGTTTTCTTGGCTTATTTTGGAATTTTTCAATCAACTGGTTCACAACTACTTTCACAACAAGATTGTTAGTGGCTACCAGTTCCAAGTTAGTCTACTAATCAATATCCCAATGCGCTACTCTTAATGTGTGTTATCTTTTTTATTATAATTTATCAAAAAAAGGTCATATTTTTTGAACTCAAGTTGGATATTCAAATATGTGTTGGAAGCATTATGTCAATAATCTTATTATTAGCTATAATTGAAAAATAAACCTTATTATTTTATGAAAAGTGTTGCTGTCAAAATCCGATCTGAGGCTGGTGAAGGTCTGACAATCGCCAATAGGTTAGCTCTCAGAAGAAGGGCTCCGATCTACACACAAAAAGGAGAGAAAAAGAAATTAAAGGTCATCTAAGCTGATCTAGTTGGGGCCCTCCAATACTTAAGTCAGATAAGATTTTGAAAAATAGACAAGTAGAATGAGAAGACCTAAAGAGTAGAATACTAGAATTGTATCTAAGATGAGGATGATCCTTTCCCGAGTCTTCTAGCTTTATGTTTATGGTGGAGGAATTAGTCCTATTCGTGTTTGGCCATATGAAGGAGGGTTGGTTTTAGCTTTTCTTTTTCGGATCTGACGAGAAATTTGAATCCATTCAAAATTAGTCTTCTGGCATGTCATTGTATAGATCGTGATTGGGTGTCATTCAAGCAAAATCAAAGAAAGAAATCATACCATGATTCGAATAATGTTGATATTGGAAAGGATGGGATTGGAGCTCATACCTCCATGTTCATGGTGCATCATGTTAGCTAAATAGCCAAATTCTTGAATATATACGACCAAGTACCTTTTAGGGAAGTGTGAAACCCTCGAACTGGGCCCAATCCACTTGATCGGCCTGGCCATTTTTGGGCCGAAGCCTCTCGTGCGACCCACATGAAGATCGAGAGGAAGACTCCATCTAGAAGTCTTCTTCCTCCCGATCGCAATGAAGACTCCCTCCCAATCGCGTTGAATATCGAAAGTTCATCCTGATCTGGAGACTGGCCGGATAAGGCCGACATCAGTTATTTAAGATCTTCTCTCTTCTCCTTCGAGTTCATCCGAGTTTGAGCTACCAATCTCGAGCTTCTTCTCTGATCATGTTCTTCGACTTGTCACCGAAAGGAGCTGCCAGACCAAGATTGGCTTTTTTTTTTCTTCTTCTCTCTCCCTCCAAAGGAGCCCTATTTCGGCTCCTTTTCTTTCGAGTTTTGCCATTGCTGGCCACCATTGCCAACAATGACTATGGTTAAAAGCTGTCGTGGCCACCTTCGCATGGGGCTGAGCCACCATAAGCTGCCCCCTAGATTTGTTGGAAGAGGAGAGACAACTCTCCCCTTTTTCGGGGAAGAAGAAGAGAGTCTCTCTTTTCTTTCTCTCTCCTCTCTCCTCTCTCTTTATCTTCCTTATTTTTTCTCTCCACTTTCTCTCTCTTGTTCTCCCTCATGTTTCTCTCTCTACAAAGTTGCTCTCTATATCTGAACTTTCTCTCTCTAGAGTTGACTAAACCCCGCAAATATGACTCTTAGTGATTTTTGGTTCGATCTCAGTGAAGGATCCTAATCTTGGGTCATCGGACAGCGTGCCAACCCCTACCTTAGTCCTTGCTAATAATGTTGGATTTGATCGCCTCCAATCTCTGTTAAACTATTTGTATTATAGTTCGAGCATGATTCGATGAAAGTACTTGCCCAGATCGACCTGAGTAATCAGGTACTATCACCTAATCGACTTGATTTGGGTGTATAAGGCCGTTTTTCAGTAATGTTTAATTATGACTTTCCTTGACTTCTAAAATGATAATAAAATAATAATATTTTAATAATATTAAAATAGGTGTACCTGACCCATCTAACTAAAGTAAGATTTGTAAAGTAAGAAGAGATAAGTAACATAATACTTCAAAATGTATTTTCTAAATTTTTAATAAAATAATAATTATTTGATTAAATTTAATTATGATATCTATTTTATACTTAGTTAAACGGGCCACGCATATTAATATTGTGATAGTAATTATTTTAAAATATGTTATGTATTATGTTATAAAATCTAAAAAATATGACTTGGCAAAATTTGTTTATATATATATATATATGCATTCTCAGCATTGCTATGATCTGGCTCCGCCAATGGAGATTATTTGTTAGCCCTGTCGACTTGTAATCTATGAGAAACTGGTTTCGACATTGCACCACCGGTGACTAGAATAGTAGTATTTGGGATACTATACCACCGGTGGTTAATAATAGTGGTATTTCGCACTTTGTGTACTCTGATCCATGCCACTAGGTTACGTGGCCATAGCCTGATATCTTGTTTCTAGTATTTTTTTATGAAAACA
Source organism: Phoenix dactylifera (assembly GCF_009389715.1). NCBI lineage: Eukaryota > Viridiplantae > Streptophyta > Magnoliopsida > Arecales > Arecaceae > Phoenix > Phoenix dactylifera. The sequence continues at coordinate 12,617,245 of NC_052396.1, read as the reverse complement.
ATAGTATACTTCAAAAAAAAATATGCATTATTTGAAAATGATTTATTTTTTAGTCAATATTTGTGCTTTTAACTAATTATTTGGCTTGCTTTGACAATACTTTGGAGTGTTATGTTGCTTAATGGGCTAGTATAGCTCATTATTATATTTTTTCTATTTTTTAGATCTGAATGCATAATTGCTCGGGACTTATGGAGTGCGCTAGTTTTTTTGAAGATACTTTTGGTTATTGGAGTTTTAGCTAGACTAGTTAGAATATTTTATTTGACTTATGTTAATAGTTAGCAAATATTGATTTGTGTCACTTTTGAACTATTGTAAGGATCATTTGGATAAGTTCTTGATTAAATAATATTTTTAAAAAAATTATTATTACTTGATATAGTCTATAGCATATTACAGACTTGTATGGTTTGCTATATAGGTATGCGGCGTCTTTTATGCTCTAAATTCGGGCCTTATAGAAAGTGGCCGGACTATATGGTATTTTAAAAGGTTGCACTTGTAAAGTTTTTTATATTTCTTATTTACTCGCATAACAAGTTTTAATAACCCTACCAAATTAGGATGTTAGCACGTCCTTATAAGAATGGAAAATGTTTAAGGAATGCCTTGGAGACATTTGCTAAGGTGATGATCCCCATTTATTTCTAAGGACAAGCCACATTACTATCTGGTAGGACAGTATTAAAAATAAAAAAAAACGTTCAGGTCTTACGGCATGTGCTACGTGGAGATTAATGTCTCACACCACGACCATAGCATGTGTCATGCTGATTCCCGACACCCCTTGCCACGAAGCATGGCCTGCACAATGGTGGGCCCCATAGTACTATTGCAATGATGAATGATTAGGCATGGGATATAAGGAAGGGTCTTTCTTTTGTCATAATATATCAAACCATGGGTGGGAGATGAAAGAATTGCCACCTGCTATATTCCTATAATCTCTAAATTCTTAAGACCAGATTCTTAATCAGATGGTCTAAATATTCCCTCACTTTGTTGCACTGATTAATAATGGGTAATTGAACAAATGACATGCAATTAATTATGTATGTTTTGGCTTATTTGTATTGCGAATAAAACTTGAATAAGTTGATTATTTAGTTATTTCATTACTAGAGAAGATTAATACTCTTAAGTTACTGTACTTGTAGGATAAAAAAAGATATCTGATCTGATTCATGGATTGGCAGGGATGAGATTCAGATGGTTAAAAATTCATGCAGAAGTTTATATATTGGGTTGGACTTGCTGTTTATGTCTTATAAATTAGATTTCAAACACTTACATAAATGCAAAAAAAAAAAAAATCCTTCTAAATGGATAAAATGAAAGATTCAGCAGGAGAAGATGTACTTGCGCATATCTTATAATAGTTAAAATTATTATATTATTACCAAACTTGATCTAGAATGGAAATCATTTCAAAGCACACCATTCAACTCACGTTCATTTCACTATTTAAAACTTTTTTATGCGCATCCTTGTATAAAAAGAAACTCTATAAATCCATTTTTCTTTACAAATATAAGAGATCACAGTGAGATTAAAAAAACATGACATAGAATTTGAAACACACTATTGAACTTCTGATTTGGATCAATCTTTAAACACATTCCTAAAAATAAAATAAAATAAAATAAAATAAAATAAAAATAATTATAAACATAATCCCGTTGCAAATATATTCCAAATATAATAAGATACGCATGCCCAAAATAACAGGACAAGAAAACATTTTGTGGGCCCCTGTTCACAACTCCAACCTGCAGCCATAATTCCAGCAGCCACAAATCCTCGTCCGATTTCTTGTCCAAATCAATACCGTTTGGTTGGGGGCAAATCAGTCATTCATCACCGACCAAATTCTAACATAAAAAGTATGTAAGAGCAGAGAGATGGAGAGGATATTCGTGTAATTTCGCGTCCACGGCAGCGGTGTAGCAAGGACGAACCCCGCTTTGGCCTCTTTAATTAGCGGCCGGAGAGGGAGAGAGCTGGCGCACGCGAGGGAGAAAAAAAAAAGATTCCTATTTTAATCCTCCATTATTATTATTAATCCTAATTACCGTTTTCGTTTATTACCTTCTTTATAACGAAAAAAAAAGAAAAAAGCGCGAGCGATTAGCGAGTCTCGAAGCTGCCGAGCATCGCCCCTGCTCCTCCTGGATGGCTTTTCCTCTTCCCCTGTGATCCCCGGACGGCGCCCTCTCTCTCGTTCGCTCGCTCGCTGGCTCGAGTGATCGGAGGTACTTCACATGTCTGTGGTTTTTGTTTGCTTTACTTTTGGTTCTATCGGTGGTCTTTTTGATTTTTTTCTTTCTTTTGTATTTTTGGGGTTGGATCGAGGTGTTCTTCATGGGTTTTGTGGAAAGGTGGGGTTTTGTTGCTGCCAGCTTTGAGTGGTGAACTGGTGATACAAAATGAGGGTTTTTAGAAGAGAGGAATGCAACTTTTTGCTGTTTCAGATTTTTGTTTATATATAAAAAAATTTTGAGGGTGAATTGCTGAGATCTGGTGGGGAAAGTTTTGAGATGTTAAATTCTCTGCTTGGGATTTTGGCATTGATCTCCTTGCCCTCTTCTATTCTCTGTCCGTAACTAAGGAGGGGGATATGGGATGATGTACTTGTCTCCTCGGGGATTTTTTGCGTCGATTCGCTCTCGTTTAGGCTTCTTCCTTGGTTCAATTCCAGCCTCATTTTCGAACTCGTTGAGGTACGAGATTGGCGAGAGTGAGATCTTCCTCCATTTGGAGTGTTGGGTTGTTGGGCTTCTGCTGCTGCTGTTCGTCCTCTGGTTCTTTTAGCTAAGAAAATGGGTCATTTTTATTGGATGCGGTGAATAAGTTTCCATCGTTTTGCTCTCAGAATTTTCCTTCTGTTGTTTTCCAATTAGGGTTAACTATGATTTTAGTTTACAATGTTTGCGTCTATTTGGTCAATTGTAAGATCGAACCATCTTTCATAGATCAGTCAATTTGTGGCATGTTGGAAGATGATATTTTTGCTCATTTTATGTGACCTAAAAGATGTTTCTATGCATAATTTGATATGTTATACTGTGACAGGAAATTAGAGCTTCTGGAATCAGCAAGTTAAAAATAGGTAACAGTGCGATTTTTTTTTAGAGTAAAAACTAGTCGCTTGCAAGTTTATTTTAGAAAAGGAGATAAAGGAGAAGTTAGGTGGATGGAGGGGCTGGATATTCTGCAATTCCTAAAATTTTAGGATACTATAAGACATGTTGTATAAAGATTACTTTGTCCTGTTAATAAATAGTTTATATGTTTCCCCTTCACCTGCTAAAGAACTAATAGCCCTCTTGCCAGGCACCAGCTGAGTTCATGGCGTAAGTTGACTGCTCAAGGCATGTATAGATGAGCTAGAATCCCTCTTATATGATATAACATATAATGTATCATATATCTTAACTTTGGTTTTCAAAATATGAATTTAGGGTTCTGGTTATATGTCCTTGTCTCTTCTTTTGGCCTCCCATTTTGTCTCCGTTTCAAGCCCTTTCAAATTTTGACACTAGTTTCAGATTTTTCGTTTCTTTTTATTTATAGATGAGATGCTCCAACTTCTGGGACTTCAAACGTCACTAATAACAGATACTAACACTTGCACAGGCATCCAATGTTAATATGGAGAAACAGAAAGGCCCATCCTATTGTATCTGTTATCTTTTCTAGAAATGTAAGACTGGCTTGTATAGTTGTACTAGAGCAAGATATTTAAACATTGTGGAACCCTTGTCTACTATTTGCTTCTGTTTATATTCAAAGATATGTGCTGTTGTCCCTTGTTTTATAGGAGAGCTTATCAACTGCTAAGTGGGGTTCTCAGCACAACGTAGTTTCAGAAGGAGCTTAAGCTCATTAAATGACTTCGTGGATGTCGCATGGCTCCTTTGGAACGATTACTTAAGTCTTTCTGCTGTTTCTCAGTTCATAATTTCAGTTAATTTTGCATCAATGGTGTTTGTGATTGTTAAGTATTGAATGCATTATCATGTTGGTAAGCATGCTTTATCATGGCCAAACAATCAATGCCTTGCCTAGTGCATTAATTCTTTTACTGATGTTAAGTGTATTGTTATGTTGTTGCTTTCTATTTCATGTTTTGTTCTCTTCATTTTTCACCACTTAGTATGCTCACTGCCTGTTGCATGTACCCTTTTATTGGCTGTCTTACTTCTTTTGCACATGTGAACCCACTCAACACGTTAGCTATCATGAGTTATTCTGAGCCTGCCCTTATAATTCCCTTAAAATTCAAAGTAGTTTCTCCTCGGGCACTTCCAATATTTTATCATGAGGTTTTTAATCATTAGTAGGTCATATTGTTGATTCCTATTTGTTGTTACTATTGTGAGGTTTTTGTCTTTCGTAGCACTGATTCGGATTCACAAATTTATGCTTTGAGACTAATGAATAGGCTTACCTCTTAAATACTGAGTAATTAGGTGCACAAGTTTCTAATCATCTTTCGTTTTCCGTGGATTTGGTTGCACTACAAATCATTGCATGATGAAATTTTGTGGTTCAACATATTTTGGTATTTTTTTTAGAAATTGCATATTTCTGGAATTCAAGTTATGTTTTTATTAATCAGGTGTCTGGATGTGTAGCGAAACTTCAGTAAACTGCCCTAAAATCATGAAACAGTAAAATTCTACTTTGTGTAGACTTCAAATTTCATGTTCTTATCTCCTTATGATCTCATGTATTTCTATTTTTTGAGTCTTTTCTTTTCAACAAGAAAACATATCCCAGTATATCTCAACTCTCAAAATTAAAACTTCTAAATTTAGGAGAAACAATATTGCCATTTTGAAATTAAAAACTTCCAAAGGCAGACTTATCATTATGCATTGTAAAGTTTATTGAAGAAACCATTAGCATGTCAGTGTTCTCTATGCATGTGGTAGTATCAGTTTGACTACAATTGTCTGCTCCTGCATAACTTTACAAGGACGAAACATCTTGAGGGAATATTACATTTTAATATTGGGAAGTCTATCTTAGGATTTACAAGAAGTCCATAAAACTATTGAGCTGAATGTATATTCACAAACAAATCTTTTAACAACTTCTAGGAGAAACCAGAAGAGGCCATGTTTTCCTCTGTTTATTATTTGTGACTTGTAGATGCTAGTATAAATAATCCTTTGAAGTTTGCGATGCGAACATAATAACAATCATGAAACCTTCTGCCAGCAATCTGGGTCAGCTTTATGAATCCTCATTTGCCAATCATCCCCTTCAAGAAAAGATGACTCTGATGTTCTTATAGGATTTTTTTTCCCAATTCCTTTAAAACTTCCTTTCCTGTTACCTTAGGTCTTCCCCTCCTCTTTTTAAATTTTAAGGAATTAAAGGGGTGGAGCACATCCAAAATTGTGATTCCTTTAACTGGCAAATTCTTCAACATATCAAAAATTAAGGAAAGCTCTGTCTTGTCACAAAATGTTGTACGTTGATTTTCTGTGTACTTGGTTGATAACTTGTACTTTGCATCTGGCTTCTTTATTTTATGTTTTATTTATCAAAGGGAGAAAACAGTGGTTGCTGGTCATCACACTCAAAGTTGAGGAACATTACAGGGCAGTCTTGTTAGAAATCGTGGTAGCATTCAAGTGCTTCAGTCACATGCTGAAGTCTTATTCGGGGATCCTAACTTCTTCGCTCTGATATAATGAATTTGTTGTACCTAGAGAAGAGCCTAAAAATGTAAACTTTCATATTTTCAAGGACAATAGATGATTAGTTTGTGATACCTATCAGAACTGTTTAATAATTGGAACAAACACTTACATGCTACCTAACTCAAGCTGTATTCCATCTGAGATCCCATTTCGCTTTCATAAATTATAAAACAGCTGAACAATTGAACACCGATCTCTTATCAGCTATATAAGTTAATGAATTTGTTGTATCTAGAGAACAACAATTATGCCACTCATATATCACCTCATTCTAGCTCAAATCCCAACTCAGTTGAATAAATGCTGTAGGTACTAATTTTGCTATCCTAAAGATGTTGTTAGGAATACTCAGTTAAATTCCGGCTTTAAAATTCTATTAAATACTGAATCTTTTGTCTTCCCAATTCCCAAGATATCATCAATCATCTTTAACTGAATAAAAAAGATATTGTGCATCTGAGCATAGAGTCCCAATGACTCAATATAGAGGATAAGAACCGTAATAAAAAAAAGTCCAAGCGTTCAAGGAGTGTATGAGTGGTATGTTGCTGGTCTTGATACCTAGAATTTTGTATCTAAGGCATCGAACGAGAGGAGCTAATCCATGGGGATGCTTTATGCTTTTTGAGTATGCTTATAAGGGCTTCTTAAGAAGGTTAGGAGTGCCTATTTAAATGCTTTCTATTTATATCATATGCTTCTACAACTACAAGTCTAAAATTTATAAAAAAATAGTTTGGTCCAAAGTTTTGCATTTTTTCCTTTTGCAGTGATGATCTGCACAACTGCACTGCGCCTTTGGCTGCTAATCTTTATAATAGTGAGGAAAAAGTGATTGCTGGATAAACATTATTACTATAAGGATTCTTGTTTGCAGTATTGAGTATTCAGAAGCTTTCACTTATGGAAGATGGATACTTGAAATTAGGTTTTATAGGGCTACGTATTCGGGTTCTACTGAGTTAAGGCGCAAGGAATGCCCTTGTCCATCCCGCTGTTTTGGCATTTCTATCTCTGAGACCATTTGTGCAGTTCTTTCTTGTTTGATTTTTGTAATAAAATTGAGGCTGACAGGCTAATACATGGTATATTATTTGTTTACATATCAAAGACCATCTGCCAGCATAATACGCATGCTTCATGATTTCATATGTGTTCACCAAAACATACTCAAAAGTGAAAAAGATCATGATACAGTTACATGCATTGGAATACTAAGATTAATAAAAAATACTCAAAAATTTTAAACACCATATTACAAATTTATGGAATCTAACTTGATTCTCTTGTGATTCAGCAGTTCAGTACTATGGGGCAAGATGTAGCTTTGAAATGCGAAAACCATTTGCAAACGGAATCAAGGCCCAAAATTGTCCATCCTTCTCATTGCAGTACAAAAGTAGAAGAAAGAGATACAAAAGGACAACCCACTAGCAGATATCGCCACTTGAAGAGTTTGGATGGTGACTTCAAAGAATCGGGTCTCAGCTATTCTCCGAGCCTCCATTGCAAAAGCATGCCTTCTGGGCCTATTGGAGTAGATGTTAATGATAATGAAGTGGTAAAGAGGGGTTCTATATATCAGAGCTCAAAAGAAGTGAGGAGAATTAGGAAGCTAAGAGAGGGAAGAAGAAAAGTAGAGTTGGCCAGTTATGATGATGGTGCTTTCCTCTCCTTTGAGATTGTTGCTTCCTTGCCTGAGCCTAGGCCAAATGGAGTAGATACGTCTCTGCAGCAAAACCTATCATCTCTTGTTCTTTTAAATGCCGAGCCAGCATCCCAATCTGGTGACACAAGTCAGTCAGTTACAAAAAGATCCATGGAGTTCCTAGATCTTTCATTCCGTGATCTTCCTGAAGAGCCCTTGAATCCCCACACTTTATGCTCAGCTTTTGCTGCAGAAAAAAATAGTTCCGGAGATAATCATTTGGAGATCTGTCTGCACTCTGAGGATGCTGATTATCTTTATACTGATGCAGCTCCTGAGCTGGTACAAACAAGTTCATTTAGAGAACTAAGTTCTAACTGCAATCAGATGCTTGGTCCTGAAAATAATGAAAATATCATTACTGATAAAGAGAGAATTAAATCTCTCTCGAAGTCCTTATCAGCGAAAGCTGAAAATTTTAGCTCATCTTGCCAGTCTCTTAATGCCAGCCCCAAAAATCGGTTTAGCCCATTCAAGCGGATGCTGGATCCCATCATGAAATCCAAGTCTATGCGGAACCCACCAGTCATGGAAACAGAAACTCCTGAAGGCAAAGCTACCCATCCTGCAAGCATCAGGGGGAATGGATTAACTCTGAAATCTTTGTTGAACGATTTCTCAAAGGTGAATCAGAAAATAGTGTATGATGGGCAGTTGATTGGTAACGACCAGATCTTGACCAGTGCTTCTTCACCTGCTCACCTACATGGCATTCTTAAATTGGAGTCTAAGAATGGTACCCCATCGTTTGAGTTCTCTATAAAAGATCCAGCAGATGTTCTTTCTGCAAAGACATGGAGAACAGATAATGCATTTAATTGGGTCTATACCTTCCATAGTTGTAAAAAAAAGATCAACAATACTGGCAGGGGTACTAAAGATAGGCATGTACAGTCATCACAAGTGGTTGGACAGATGCAGGTTTCTTGTTATCTGTGCTCGGAAGTGAGAGAAAATGGATCCTTGGATAACTCTACTGTGACAGAGTTCAGTTTATACCACATTGCCCAGGCAAGGAGCTTTGTTGCTGAAGAAAGATCTAAATGCTCTTCAGGTTCCATTCAACCTCCCACGGATTTTGTTTCTAAAAACTCAATGATAGATGGTCCTCTGGAGAGAAGTAATTCAATGGAGCACCAACTTCATGTTAGACATGCTGTCAGTAGTTGTGACTCGCATGCTTCGACTTCTTACCCTTGGTCACCAGCAGATTTGCATCCACACCTGGAAATTGCTGCTATTGTAATTCAAATTCCTTTTAACAAGAAGAAAAAAGATATGATAGCAGAAGTGGTCGGTTCCAGAGAAAATTCTAACTTATCAAATGTTATTAGAGTCGATCAAGGTAGGGAGACAATGAGAGGTGGGCTAGATCCTGGAATTTTGAAGGTGGTTATCCCAAGTGGGACCCATGGGTTGCCAAGTACTGATGAAGCTGGTCCCTCATCACTACTAGATAGATGGAGATTTGGTGGAGGCTGTGATTGTGGTGGCTGGGATATGGGCTGCCCTATTATTGTTTTGGGTAATGCCGGTGCTGACGGTTGGGCAGATTACATAACCATGGAAAATCAAAAGCCTATGGCTTTATTTGTCCAGGTATTTCTTATCTGTAGGTTTATGTTATATATCTCATTTTTGATGAAATATGATGGATTTCTGTTGTTATGGTAATCATGTTCTAAGTTTGAACAGGTAGGAAGCAATTCTGAATTGTAATGATGTTTTTTCGATATTCTTGCATATTTTTTGCTTAATCATGACATGCACATCATTTCAATTATTTATTCTGCCATGGTGGAATAGTTGTTCTGCAAGGTTTAAGGTGTAATATTTTGAATTAACAGAAGATACCATCTACTAGTCTTGAGATTTGAAGGAGTGTGGAAAACTATTTGATGGGTCAATGCCAAAATTTAAGCTACTAGCGTTATGATAGCTGAAAGTAATGAGGTACCTCTTGAGAAATAGTTCATTTATTTGGGTGTAACATATTACTGAAGCATAGTCTGGCAGGTCATACCATCAAGAGCATCTAGACATGAACAATAAGTTTCAGACTTTGTTCTTCACAATAAGCAACCAAAATGCCATATCTTATTTTATCTTTTTAGTTTGGTAGAAGGAGCATTCACTAACTTGCTTGTGTCTGCGACATGCATTTATTTGGGGATCTCTAAAACAAATGTGCCATGTATCTATGTAAATCAATTCTTCTTCATACTTGAGACTGCAATTGTTCTATTGATGCATGAAGTAGATCTATTTTCTTGGTTGTTATTATCTCAACCTCACAAGTTCTATATATTCCTTTTCTTAAACAGGGAACCAAAGAAAAGTTACCTGCAGTATCCATGATGGCTGATGGGAAAGGACAGTATTCAGTTGATTTTCATGCACAGTTATCTGCATTACAGGCATTCTCAATATGCATTGCTTTATTACACAGTTCAGAAGTGTCTTTAGCTGTTGGGCATGAGAAGAACAGCCAGAGGCTATATTCTAATTCGCTGAAGTTACTCCTTGAGGAAGAAGTGAGGCACTTAGTCGAAGCAGTTGCAGTAGAAGAGAAAAGAAAAGCAAAGAAGAAAGTAGAACAAATCCCTCCCTCTTTCTTCCTCGATCCGCCTTTTTCTCCAATGGGCCGAGTCTAGTTTGAACGTGTTGTATAGTGGTTGAACTACATGCCTCGAAAGTCCAATTAAGGACTGCATTGCTCATTGCAGTTTCGGCTTGCTAGAATGTGCCACCAGCTCTGGCAGGGGAATCCTTGGATTGGTCACTGGGTACGGTTGGACTTGGGCAGGGAGAATAATATTCAATTTATTGTAACCCTTAGTTATAGTGTTAATGTGCCTGATCATGTTCATATTATTTAGTTACAAGTGATGCCAAGAAATATCATACATTGTCAATAAGAAACAGGTTTTTTCTCTCTAGTTTGAATCTAGTTTGTAGCCACTGGTGTAAAGAGAAAGAAAGAATATCGAATCTAGTATCTGAACTCATCCATTAACAGGAACATATAAGAGAGTTTTGAGAAACCTGTATTCCTTGCAAAAAGAATATGGAATTCAGTGTCCCATATTCCAGATAATAAGCTTCAGTTTCCGCCAAAACACCATTTCTTGTTTTCCTTGCATTCTGATGGCTGTGTGAAGCAATGGCCATGTTGGTTAAAAACAATAATTTTGCTGATCGCCAAGCTGCCAAGGAGTTATTATAACCCGCCCACGAAAAGGAGGTAAGAGTGCTCAACCATTTCTGTTCTCCGAGATCCTTATTCCTCTATAAAAGTGCCTTGGAATATAATTTCTTACACCAAAGCAATGTAAAGTTCCACTGCACTCTGGTGTCGATCTCTTATTCTACTCTTTATACGCATGAATAAAGAAGGTCGATCGATCATCTCAGATCAAGTGCTCATCCACAATTCAATCTCTACACCTTTTTAAGGAGGCATCTCAAAATGAGGATACCAATAATAGCAAAGCCTGCATTGGAGTCTGCTAGGGACCTCTTGGTTCTGATATGTTACCATAATGACTTCTACCATCAAGCAAGGAGGTGTAATTGTTATAGTCAGCCAGTGCCATAACTTCAATGCTCATGTTTTGTGTTCGCAAGGAATTCTGCATCTTGATATAGCATCTTCAGCATGAACCTATCTGTTCAATTAAATTAAACTACATCCAGATATACCTTTTACTTTTTTTTCCTCCATCACACTTCTGATCTTCATCACCTCATCCCAACGGTCGTCACCTGCGTAAATGCTCAACAAAAGCTTGTAAAATCCTGCAGCTGTCCATCCTGATCCCTCCAAGCACTCCTCAAACACCTTCCCCATCTCCAAGTGCCCATGAATTCTACAAGCTCCGAGTAGAGCCCCCACCACACTGCAGTCTGCTTCCATTGGCATCTCGCGTATAAACTTAAACGCTTCATCAATGCATCCTGCCCGTCCAATAAGATCGACCATGCTGGCATAATGCTCCATTTTCAGTTGAACACCAAACTGCGTTACCATGTAATAAAACATCTTTCGCCCTTGCGTAATCAAGCCACAATGGCTGCAGGAAGCTAAGACCAGAAGAAAGCAGATGTCATCAGGAACAATGCCTCTCTTCAGCATTCCAAAGAAAGCCATTAGAGCCTCCTTCCCATATCCATGCATACCAAGGCCATTAATCATGCAACTCCATGAACAAATATTCCCTTCAGATATTTCACTGAAGACGCAACAAGCAGAACTCAGTTCTCCACATTTGGAGTACATGTCTATGAGAAGGCCTTTTACAGAAACATCCGAACCGAAACCAAGCCTTATAATATAGCCATGGATAGTCTTCCCCATATGAAGAAATGATAAGTGAGTGCCTGCTTGAAGTGAAAGCAGCATGGTAGGAATGCTGGGCTTGCAGCCTTCAGATAACATCCTCTTGAAGAGCTGAAGCACCAGTCTGGGTTTTCCGATTTGTGAATACCCGGTAATCATCGCATTCCAACTCACCACATCCTTGTTTGAAATCTCATCAAAGATCTGCTCTGCGGTATCCAATTCTCCACATTTTGCATACATGTCCAAGACTGCAGTTAATATAGCTGTCTCCCGAGACAAACCCAACATAACCACATGGGCATGAATGGATTTGCCTAGCCTGAAAGCTTTAACATGGCCGCAGATTGGTAGAACAATCATTAAGCCCACTTTATCTAAAGCCATTCCATGATGCTTCATTGAGCTACAGAGCTCCATTGCTGCTTCAGGATAACCATTTGTCCCATAACCAGAAATCATCAAATTCCACGAAACCAAATTTCTCTGGGGCATTTCGTTGAAAACCCGACGAGCAGAGGCTACAGAGCCGAATCTAGAGTACATTTCTATAGTAGAATTCATGACAAAGAGGTTGTGTTCGAAGCCACATTTTATGATGTGTGAATGGATAGACATGCCTTCGGCCATGGCTGATATGCCGACGCAGGACTTGAGCACGTAAGTGAATGTGAAGCGGTCGGGCTTTGTGTCGGAAACACGAAGATGTTGGTAGAGATCACGAGCTTTGTCAAAGAATCCATTCTTAGCCAAGTGTTTGATCCTGTGATTCAGGGATGGGATTTCTCTTTTAATGTCGGATTTGAATGAGGAATTGGATATATCGAGATAGCCGTTCCACGGAATGTGCATGGGAATTGGTTTTACCAAAAACAAAAGAGAGCTTGGAATCAGAGGTCTTTTCCGTGAAAGCATGAGAAGATCGAAGAATTACTGGATCCAATAGATTATTTACCAGTACAATATATAGAAATCAAAACTTTGTGTTAAGCTCGTAGCATTTACTTTGTCTCTAATACAGAACTAGTGAATTAAGAAAAAATAGAGAACTAGAAAGATATCTTCCACCAATATAATCAAAAGAAAAAAACACAAGCTAATATCTAAAAATGAGCACAAATGAGAGAGTTACCTGTAACGAGCAGTTGGACAGGAAATGGACTTAGAAACCTATCTATAATATATGTAATTAGTGCAAGATTTTTGAGATTGATAGGTGAAAATGCTAAAAATATTAATGGCTTTATATACTTATCGGGATTTTTTCTCTTTTTTTTTTGCTAAGACAAGTGGATCATACCTGCCGAGTACGGGTACATCCAATAAAATCGAAAAACAAAATACCTCGAAGTGTCAGGAAGAACTTCCCATCTTCAGCCCACAGAATACTACCGGAGTGACTGGCTACATAAGTAGCCACCCAGTTCGTAGCCGCATTATCGGAATTTTTTAAGGAGAAAAAACTAGAAAGAGATTGACTTTAACAAATTTAATTTAAAAGGCATAAATTAATATCTGAAAATGAAAGTATTAATTAATGTGCTCATAGCAAAATTTTATTGCTACATGTTCAAAATGGGAAGAACAAACTAAAATCTAAATTTAATAAATATAAAAAAATAGTGAATTAAGATAGCTTTTGGCACTAGTATACTTAATGGGAAAAGCAAAGATTAATGTCTTAAAGTGAAATCACAAATTGGCACAAATCGATAAGTAAAAATGAAATATATCATATTCATATTTAAAATTTAAGAACATAATTTAATATCTAAGATAAGATTAATGTGCCTGTTTTTGAGAAAGTGATAAATATGTAAGTTGAGAAAACAAAAGTTTAACAATCAAAGATTAAAAATTCAAATTCAAATGAAAAAATTAATCAACATACTTAGTGCAAAATTATGATGTTGATATATTCAGTGGAAAAATAAGCTAAAATGTAAATTTAGAAATAATTAAGAAAATAGTGAATTAGGAAAGTGTTTGGAACTAATATACTTAAAGAGAAAAACACAGATTAATATGTCAAGTTGGAAGAGCATAACACAAATTGTTAATACAAAGTTTAAATTAAAAATTAAAAAGAATCATGTTAATATCTTAAATAGAAGAACGTAATTGAGTATCTAAAATGAGATTAATGTGCAAGTTTTAGGAAAAGCGGTCAGTATGTAAGTTAAGAGAACAAGATTTTAATAACCAAAGATAAATAATTCAGATTTGAATGAGCATTAATTAACATGCTTAGCAAAACTTTGGATGCTGATATATTCAAAACTCAAAAAGAAGCTGAAATCTAAATTTAAGAAATATAAAGAAACAAATAGTGAATTAGGAAAATATTTGCCAGAAGGATAGTTGATAGAGAAAATCACATATTAATTTATTAAAGTGATAGCACATTGATGGCTAAAAATAAAGAAAACATCTTAATGTTCAAAACTAAAAGAAGAAACTGAAATCTAAATTTGAGAGATGTAAAGAATATAGTGAATTAGGAAAGTGTTGGGCACTAGAATACTTAAAAAGAAAATTCACATTAATTTATTAAAGTGAAAGCACAAATTTATAGCTAAAAATGAAGAAATCTAAAAGATATTCAAAAATAGAAAACAGATAATTGACAGTAGGAGACTTGATAAAAAAATAATATATTAATTTATTAAAGTGAGAAGCACATTGATAGCTAAAAATAAAGAAATCATCTTATTATTCAAAGCTAAAAGAAGAAATTAAAATCTAAATTTGAGAGATATAAAGAAAATAGTGAATTAGGAAAGTGTTTGGCAGTAGAATACTTAAAAAGAAAAATCACATTAATTTGTTAAAGTGGAAGCATTAATTGATAGATAAAAATGAAGAAATCTAAAAGACATTCAAAAATAGAAAACAGATAATAGTAATAAGGGCCCAACCGGGTTCGAACCGGTGACCTCTTGATCTGCAGTCAAATGCTCTACCACTGAGCTATGGACCCTCCGTTGTGCATGTCATCAACTTATTATCATTTAGTCAAAGCTATTTGAAATACATATTGATATTAAAAAGAAATGGGAAAAGAAAATTATATGTAATATTTATCATTTGTTATACGTGTCCCTACTTGACAATGAACCTTTGTTACTTTATCCAGACTTGTCCATTTGTCGGCTCCCAATTTGTGACTCAAAATATGATCTAGCCTATTTTGAAAGATCCAATGAGATCCATCTTGTCCTGATATTGGTCATTCTATCTCTGCCCAAACTTTATCACAATTATTAAAATCAATTTTCTTAGGATTTTAGATCCCTCACCAAATTTAGTTGATGCAGTTTAAACCTAACCTGGCTTGACAAAATCCAACCAATAAAAAACCTAGCCTCATGACCTAAATATGGTCAAAATTGTGAGCCATACTTGATCCATTTAACTTTGTCCAAACCAGATGAAAAAAAATTGCTAGCTAACCCATCTCAAATCAGTGTTAAACCAGGATATTATCAGCCTAAATTACTTATTTCTGCTACTAATAGCAACAAGCAATCCAACAAAAAAACGAAAATACTATCCCAGATTTAAATAGTAGGTCTAAGAGAATAATCACTACTATTATTATTACATATATAATACTTAATCTAGTTGGAATAATCACATTAATAGTTGCATTGATAGTTATCTTTGTTTTAAAATCAGAACTAATAGTTCTATTTCGGACAGTACCAACAATTACAGTGACAGTTCATTTATAATTTTATTCGTACTAATCTTTATGAGTGATGACAATCCAAAGATTCCAAACTGAAAAGGACCCTTGTGGTTTTCTTGGCTTTTAGATTGTGTGACCATCCAAGTTACCTACAGAATGGGCCTTCAGAATTATAATCAAGTGCTGAAACCATTCCAACAGACAAATCATCTGTAACAAATTCTCCATATGACCAACATTTTGGGTCAGGATAAATTGACATACATGCAACTGAAATTTCTCCAGTATAGAAGCAGCATTAAAAGGGGAAACCAATCCAAGAAAGTTTGCTTCCTTATCCAAGCCACTGAGAAAGATCAGCACCAAGTGCTTTAAGTGAATAAATCCAGTAGATCTTGTTGGTAAATCAAGCACCTGAAACATTGAACATAGAAAAGAAAAACTAAAGTAAATCTCCGTAAACCCATTAATAAACAAACTCTATGAAGATTGGAGGAAAAATTTAATGTCATCCATTATCTCTATAGTAAATCTCTGTAATGTCATCCATATAAGGTCTGGGTTGCAAATTTGCAGGCACCAGTGACCATCATAGTTCAATGGATGCAGGACCTCCCTGCTTCCCCTACGTAATATGTGCCCAATTCATACTGGTTTAGTGCCTTATGATGAAACAAGACTAGATTTCTAGAATTTTCTACGATGCTCCAGTGTCAGTTAATCCTCATCATGTACTATCAACTCTTGTTATTTCTTTCAATTCATCCCACCTATATGTGACAAATACAAACTCTGACTGCATCTTTCAATGTCAATGATTACATTACTCAACAAAGCATATCCTGCAATAAGCATAAGCATGAAAAATATTTGAATTACTACTACCATTTGTCGGGGGAATTAAAATACCTACAGCATCAAAGGATTCCAAACCTCATTAGTGCCTATGTTCTTATATATTCAGCTTGGCAAAAAAAGAACTTCTAGTTTGGTAGATCTCTTCATTTTGGCCATTGGATTTCACTGGCGAACTGCAACAGTAAGAGGTAGAGATTATTAGTCACACAGTGAGTAAAAGACAGTATCTACTTGAATGAACAAGAATCCTCGAAGATAAAATATTTTGCCCATTCATACCTTCTGAAAGCTGGCATGTTTCTCATTTATTATGTTAATCTTTCAATTCTAAAATATATTTGATAGTTTTGAAAATTGTCTCAGGACGCACTGAGCTTTGAATCAATATCATTTCCATAACCCTAATTTAAAACCATGTTAAGGGTTTGCTTTTCTATCAAATTTTAATTCAATTTGCCCATGGAACCGACCAGTGTACGATTCCATGGGTGCACAACCTATTGTTTCCTCAGGAAAATAAGGCAAAACAGAACTCTATCATCCAACATTACATCAGCAACATATCCCAGCTTGATCAAATCTGCAGGTGGGCATCGTTCATATACTTGCATATTTCATGCATCTTGAGGGTGAGATTGTGGGCTAAATTATGTTGGATGATCAATACTCCAACACACACAAGAACTCCCTGCATAATGCTTCTTGATGAGATATCAAACATAGATGAATTCATCAACACTTAATTTAAATATTTTCACAAGGTTTCAGCAGGAGAATGAAAACACAAACTCAGTCACTGATAATATCCATGCTTGGAACACTTATGAAACCATCAAACAATATGAAAGGGAAAAAGGAAGAAATGGCAGAGATTAATTAAGATAGAAGCAGAAAACAAAAGGTCAAACTAAACTATATAACAATATCCCATTACACTTCTCTTCCTCCTGGTTCCAGGTTGGAGGAGTATACACAAAAAGGGAAAACAAATTCTTTTTGGGCTTTATAATGATCGGATTTAGAATCTTAAAATCTCGGCTATATTTTTTAATCCAGGTTGCTGTAGATGAGAAAACAAGCAAATTTATCTAACAAACCACATATAAAACCACAACAGCATATAGATCAAGTAGACCATCTTACTTCCTTGAATTGAAACTTAATTATATATACTAAACTGACCAGCATCAACAAGCAATCACAGAACTGGTTTGCAAGATTAGATTTTTTTTCGTTTTTCTTCTCTATTTCATAAAAAGATGAAATGGAACATGATACTTCCATTCCAGGTAGACAACAAGAACTCACAGCATCTCGCTCACATAAGAAGCGCCCAAAACCCTAAAAATGTTTTAAAAAAACAACCACCGAATGGATGGATCTCAGCCGCCGAAGCCATAGAGAGTACGGCCCTGGCGTTTGAGAGCGTAGACAACGTCCATGGCGGTGACGGTCTTGCGGCGAGCGTGCTCGGTGTAGGTGACGGCGTCGCGGATGACGTTCTCGAGAAAGACCTTGAGAACTCCCCGGGTCTCCTCGTAAATGAGGCCACTGATGCGCTTCACGCCGCCGCGGCGGGCCAGGCGGCGGATGGCCGGCTTCGTGATGCCCTGGATATTGTCGCGGAGCACCTTCCGGTGCCGCTTCGCCCCGCCCTTGCCGAGACCCTTCCCGCCCTTCCCGCGACCTGACATGGCTGCTTTGACGAAAGGAAATTTGATTTCCTCTGAGATGATGGGAATTGGAGATGAGAAGATTAGGAGGGAGGATGGGGGAGAGTTTATAGAGCGTGGACATTGGGGTTTTGGAGGGAACGGAGCCTACTTGGGTTTCCTAGAGGCGGAAATTTGGTTTCGGCGGGCGGGGCTTGGAAAAGGATTTTAGAATGCTTTTGGGATTCATCGGTGGATATGGGTCGTTGGGTTTAGGATTGACGGTGGAGTTGGTTTCGTTTTGTACGGTGCGGATCGGTGACGTGGCGGGTGGTCTACATAACAGCACGTGAGACGGTCGTTTTGCTAGAAAGCATTATGGGCTCGTTTGGTTCGCAGGAAAAGGAAGGGAAAAAGTATGGTCAACGGAAAAGTAATAAGATGCCTCTTGTTTGGTTGGAATTTTCAAAGGAGAGAGAAGGAAAAGTTGTATTCCCATAGGAATGTGATTCCCACATTTCATGGGAAAGTCTTTCCCATGAGAAACATGGGAAATTTACTTTCCCATGAGGCGGGAATCACTCCATTTTTACTTTTTCCCAAAAAGTCCCTTCAGTATTAAAGAAACATTAAAGAGGCATTAAAAACCTAATTTTTATTAAGGGCATAATAGGAATTATATATAACTTTCCTAGGAAAGCGGATGGCCAACCAAACATAAGCACCTTGGAAATTTGTCACTTTCCCATGGTCAACCAAACATGCCAAAAGTATTTTCCTAGGCATCCTCTTCCTAGGAATTTGTTTCCCAGGAATCATATTCCTAGGAAAGAAAATGCTTCCCGCGAACCAAACGAGCCCTATAAGAAAGTCTGTTAGATGAAATCAACGCCAGGGGTTTGCGCCTGGTGCGATCGAGTACCTAGCTGCTTCAATTGTCGTGCAACTAAGTGTAATTTTTCCTGAACACCTGGTGTGCTGCATTGACGGCGGATCGTGCCAGCAATGCACCGGAGGGATGGGATCGGCAGCCGGCGAGGGCCGGCGTGCGAGTGCAGCCAAAAGCCCAGCGAGGGGTGTGGCGAGACCTCCTTCGGGGGTGGTTGGGACCACCCCATCGTGGTCAATGGTGGCGTAGGGCCCACCCCAACATGGACCAACCACCGTATCACAGAGAAGGAGCTGCGAGTGCTCCAACGCCACTTCACCAAGGTGTTGGAGCTGTCAGCCGATCGGATGGGGAAGACTTGAACTTCTGTCCAAAAAATTTGAGATGAAAAAATATACGTGAAGTCGCTAATGTTATCAACATTGAAATTCATAAGGGTAACTCTTTAGGGTTTCTTTTGGACTATCTCAAAGATCTTACATCTTTATAGTGTTAAAAAAAAATCACGATGTAAATATGATCATCCGAGATTGCTCTTAATGTAAAGGTTGACAAACTACATAAGCCACAACATCAAAGAAATGAATTTGAGAGAGAAAATTAGGTATCTACCCTATGCATATGTTTTAAGAGTTTAAATTATGCTAGGTTTGTGAAAGTGAATCCTAGGTTCTTCGGTGTTAAGCATGCTGATTTTTTTTTTTTTTTTGAAAACCATGGCTGAACCTGATCGGGTTGCCTACGTACCCCTTCATAAGGGGGATCAAGTCATACGTAATTCTTTTTAAGTTTCAAAAACGCAGCGGAAAAATAAATCAAACAATTTAATTCATGCATGCTTACAAAATCAAATCTAGAAATCAGCACATTAAGGGCTCGTTTGGTTCGCGGGAAGCATTTTCCTTCCTAGGAATATGATTCCTGGGAAACAAATTCTAGGAAGAGATGCTAGAAATATTTTGCATGGTTGACCATGGAAGTGACAAATTCCAAGTGCTTATTTTGGTTGCCATCACTTCCAAAATATATAATCTATTATGCCTTAATAAAAATTAGTTTTAATGCCTCTTAATGCTTCTTAATACTGAAGGACTTTTGGGAAAAGTAAAAATGAAGTGATTCCCGCCTCATGGAAAGTAACTTCCATGTTCTCATGGAAAGACTTTCCATAAATGTGGAATCACATTCCATGGAATACAACTTTCCTTCTCTCTCCTTTGAAACTCCAACCAAACAAGAGGCATCTCATTACTTTCCCGTGACCACACTTCCCCCTCTTTCCCGCAACCAACGCCCTAAGAACACATAGATTATGCCGGAATTATTTAAACAATTATGCTAAAACTTTCATGCATGATAACTATCAGATCTGAAACTTAAAAACTCTATTCCAATTAATCTCCGAATATCCATTGAATGGATTCTGGAGATATCTCCGTGAGGAGCCCCAAAAGAGGGTAAAACCTCGGAGAATCGGACCTAGATCTTGACACCATAATAAAAGATTAATGTAGGATTAATACCTTTTATGATGGATGAAGCTTGTGGATCTGATCCTCGACTTCGCAGCCACGCACACGAATGGCCTCTACGAGAAGTCCACGCGAAGTTCTTGAAGAGATCCAATCCTGCGGAAGTGCTAGCTTGCGCAGAATTTCTTGAGGCTGAAATTTGATCTTCCCAACGCTATCAACTTTTGATCCGCCTTCTTGGAAGAACTTGGAGAAAAGGTTTAAAGAGATTGAAGAGGATTTAGATCTGATCTAAAGACTCTTATCAGGGACCCCTAACACTAATGGCATGATGGACTTAGAGGAGGAAGAAATCGGCTAGATTGAATGCAGAATTTTTCCACGCATGAACTAGGGTTCCTCTCTTTCCTTTTCCCTTTTTTCTTCTTCTTTTTCTCTCTTTTTTTTCTTGAATTCGACCACCAGCTGATGGAGGTCCTTTTAATGTTGCTCTCTCACCTAACTTCATGCCAACCATCCCATATTTGTGGAGGATTTTGTGGGGTTTTGAATTCAAAATTCAAAATTCAAGTTCATGTGCCATTACATGATGAAGCTTGATCTAATCTAAACCATTCATCATGTTGCCACTTTCCTCTTTCAATTTCGAAATTTCCATGCCCCCAATCAGATTAGAGGGTCACGTGGTGATTTTGTGGTGATTAAATTCGAAATTCAACCTTAATTAGAAGTGAGATAAAGATAAGGATGACATATGTCATGAAGAGAGAGAATTTGATCTTATTCAATTCTTTTCATGAATTTATCTCTCCATTTCGACCCATCTAATGATGAAAGAGGTCCCTGATGTTGCCAAGTGTCCCATGGCACCATTAAATAAATTAAATTAATTATTAATCATATTAAAAATCAATTTATGGCGCCTTGCATGGATATGTGACAAGTGGATTTCAAGATCCGAATAGTTTCAGATCAAACCCATTTAATTTAATTAAATCCTAACAATTAGAATGATCCAATTACCATGGGTTGAACCTAATCCAATTAGGTCAATCCCTAATTAAGCACAAATTTAATCTAATTTAATTTGGCCAACCTAAGTTCTCTTGATTCAGACCTAATCCAATCAGGTCAAAAAACCTGATTGAGCCCAGAATTGAATCTAATTCAATTTGGCTCATCCTTAGTCTAATTACTCAATCCAATTGAGTTCATTAGCAATCTAATTACTAATCAATCCTCCGATAATTACTTTAATTATTTTATAAGATAATTTGCCAATCGAATTGACCAAATTACCCCTGAATGATTCTTAATCATTCATCAGCCTTCTTGATCAATCAGGAATCTTCTATGCGTGTGACCTCATAGGTTCGAACCTAAGCCGGTAGTATAGGAACGACTTCCTACACTAATCGATGTGACCATCTAGCAATGGTACCCGACGTCCAGATAGGCCGAATATATGCGAAGCAAATATTCTGGAACCTTGAACTATGGTTACTGTATAATTCAATCCCTTTGACTCCTAATGCCAGGATGACTTAGAGCTCACTGTCAACCCTATAATTAGTACATCCATTATGTGATTAACTTTAGATATCCCGTGACTCCTCACTGGGATTATCCTGGCCAAGGTTTTGCTAAATTAATCACAAGACATTATCTCCTGTTTTCAAGAGGGGTCAATTCCATCTCGACTCACAACTGACTACGCAAGTACTTGACTGCACCCAGTGACCTTCCATCACTGAATTAGAAATCCAGGTAGTCCGGTACCAAAGTACAATGAGTTGCTTGCTAGTCACAAGTTGCGGTCTCAGGTCAGAGGGCCAAACTTATACCCATATCCACTCGAAACATCTCTTGACAGTAAAGCGTTCCGAAATTGGTCACGTTCAGTGAAATATACTCCTACACTTCACCTGTGTGGCATACCAGTGTCTCCACACTCCTTGGTTAAGAGGACAACCAACGTATATGTCACACAACGACCTAATCTTGATAATGCTATCGTCCTTGTAACAACATATCATTTGGTCGCGAACTAGTTTAAGGACTCGAAGATAAATCCTCCTTTATCATTAATAAGTCCTAAGGACTTCATCATATAAGAGTTCCTTTGAAGATGTAAAATGATGAATTAATGCCAAAAAATACTTTATTGATTTGTCAATTCATTTAATCATCAACATGCTGACGATTGACATTTAGGATACAATTCCCAACAACTCCCACTTAGCCTAAAGCCAATCGGCACAGTATCTAATACCCATCTTCGACTTGTGTTCGTTGAACTCTTTAATGCCGAGGACTTTGGTAAATGAGTCAGCCAGATTTTCTTTTGTGTCAATCTTCTGAAGATCAATATCACCTCGTTCTATAATCTCTCGAACCAGATGATAGTGTCGCAGAATATGCTTGGTCCGCTGATGTGCTTTAGGTTCCTTTGCCTGAGCTATGGCTCCAGTGTTATCACAAAATATAGGAACTGGACCATCAATGGAAGGTGCCACTCCCAGCTCAGTGATGAACTTGCGCAACCATACGGCTTCCTTGGCTGCATCAGATGCTGCGATGTATTCTGCTTCACATGTAGAATCTGCCACTGTATGCTGCTTGGAACTCTTTCAGCAGATGGCCCCACCCTTAAGAGTAAAGATATATCCCGACACACTCTTGCTATCATCTTGATCTGACTGAAAACTTGAGTCGGTATATCCCTCAAGTTTTAAGTCAGAATCACCGTAGACCAGCCACTGATCTTTAGTATTTCTCAAATACTTAAGGATGGTTTTTACAAACTTCCAGTGGTTGCTACCTGGATCAGACTGGTATCTGCTCACTACTCCTAGTGAGTATGCCACGTCTGGTCTAGTACATGTCATGGCATACATTATAGATCCTACTGCCGAAGCATATGGAATTCTATCCATACTCTCTCTTTCTTGAGAGGTTGTCGGACAATCCCTTTTAGAGAGGTTAATTCCATGGCCCATTGGAAGATAGCCTTTCTTGGAATTAATCATACTGAACCTCTTCAGTATAGTATCAATGTATGTGGATTGGGATAATCCAAGCAATCTTTTAGATCTATCTCTATAGATCTTCATCCCTAGGATGTAAGATGCTTCTCCCAAATCCTTCATGGCAAATTGAGATGATAGCTAAACCTTTATTCCTTGTAATGCAGGAATGTCATTCCCGATTAAAAGAATGTCATCCACATACAAAACAAGAAATATGATAACTGAACCATTTGCCCATTTATAAATGCAAGGTTTCTCTTCATTCTTAATGAAGCCATATGATTTGATCACCTTATCAAATCGTATGTTCCAACTCCGTGGAGCTTGCTTTAATCCATAAATGGATTTTTGAAGCTTGCACACCTTAGACTCATCTGCAGATATAAAATCTTCAGGTTGCATCATATACACCTCCTCTTCTAAATCTCCATTTAGAAAAGCGGTTTTAACATCCATCTGCTAGATCTCATAATCTAAGTATGCTGCTATCGCAAGCATAATCCGAATGGA
Source organism: Phoenix dactylifera (assembly GCF_009389715.1). Taxonomy (NCBI): domain Eukaryota; kingdom Viridiplantae; phylum Streptophyta; class Magnoliopsida; order Arecales; family Arecaceae; genus Phoenix; species Phoenix dactylifera. The sequence goes on along the minus strand of NC_052396.1, from coordinate 12,593,380 downwards.
TTTGAGCATTGCCACAGGAGAAAATGTCTCGTCATAGTCAATACCATAACATTGACGATATCCCTTGGCAACCAGACGGGCTTTATAAGTCTCTACTTTTCCGTCTGCGCCCCGTTTTCTTTTGAAAATTCACTTACACCCTATGGGTTTAATCCCTTCGGGTGGGTCAACTAATGTCCATACATCATTGACCTTCATGGATTTCAATTCGGATTGCATGGCTCCAAGCCATTTATTAGAGTCATACCTCTGCATTGCATCCATATATGTGATCGGATCCTTATCATTTTCATCAAGTTCGATAGGATCCCTGTCCCGGACCAAGAAACCGTAGTATCTATCCGGCTGACGTGGTACTCTACCCGATCGCCTTAATGGTGCATCTAATATGGGTTCTGGATCTGATCTAATCAAATTCGACTCAACTAGTTCAGTAGATGGTATCGAATCTTCTACATGTTGAACTTCCCTAAGCTCAACATTAGAGCTTTTAGTTCCTTCACTAAGGAATTCTTTCTCTAAGAAAACAGCTCTATTGCTTACGAATAACTTTTGTTCTTTAGCAAAGTAAAAGTAATATCCTTTAGTTTCTTTAGGATAACCAACAAAGAAACATTTGTCAGACTTTGGTTCAATTTTGTCTGTCTTCAAACGTTTGACGTACGCCGAACACCCCCAAACCCTAAGGTGAGAGAGCATCGGCTTACGTCCAGTCCACATCTCATGTGGTGTTTTATTTACAGACTTACTTGGAACCTTATTTAGAATGTAGCAGGCTGACTCAAGAGCATATCCCCAAAAGGATATAGGCAGATCAGCAAACCCCATCATGGATCGAACCATGTCTAACAGAGTTCGATTTCTTCTTTCTGATACACCGTTATACTGTGGTGTACCAGGAGGAGTCCATTGAGAGAGAATCCCATTTTCTCCTAGATATGTCAAAAACTCACTGGTGAGGTATTCACCTCCTCGATCTAATCGAAGAGTTTTAATACTCTTTCTAGTTTGTTTTTCTACTTCATTACGATATAATTTGAACATTTCAAATGATTCAGATTTATGTCTCATTAAATAGACATAACCATACCTAGAAAGGTCGTCTGTAAACGTAATAAAATATGAATACCCACCTCTAGCATTTGTGCTCATTGGCCCACATACATCAGAATGTACAAGGGTCAATAAGTCACTGGCTCGTTCACCTTTTCCGATAAAAGGTGATTTAGTCATCTTACCAAGAAGACATGACTCACAGGTTGTCAATAATTCACAATCATTAACATTGAGGATTCCCTCTTTACTTAACCTGTTCATCCTATTCTTGTTAATATGACCTAGCCTATGATGCCAAAGGTAGACATCTGTGATATTATCTATTCTAGGACGCTTACTTGACGTGTACATTACATTAACAGGTTGTGATAACAAGTAGATGCCATTGCTCAATTGTCCATTCATTACAGTAACACCATTCATAATGATATCACAAGAACATTTCTTTATTGAAATTTCATAACCGTTCATGGCCAAAAGGCCTACGGAAATTACATTCAATAAGAATGTAGGACAATAGTGACAATCACTCAAAACAATTAAATGAGAATTGAAAATAAGTTTGAGATTTTCTAAAGCTAGAACTGGAACAGATCTTCCATCTCCAACATTCAGAAATCTCTCGCTGTTTTCAAATCTCTCATTGACCTGAAGTCCTTGCAACGAATTGCATATATTAAACGGACTTCCAGTATCTAATACCCAGGTCGAATTATCACATATAGAGAAATTACAAGGTGTTATCATATAAATATCTTGATCAGCAACTGATTGCCCTTTTCTCTTGCTTAGCCTGTTCGGGTCAAGTGAGGTAAGGTACTGAGGACAATTCCTCTTCCAATGCCTCTGCTTCTTACAATAGAAGCATTCTGCCTGACTTTGGTCATCCTTAATTCTTTTGGTCTGACTATGCTGAGTTTTCAGCTTTCTATACCAATTATTGAAGTTGGGACCAGTCAACTTGTCATTATCCAATAATGAGCGAAGTGACAAACTTGTGGCCATTTCTACATAAAAGAAAATTTGGCTATTAGTATATGAATTGACTAAACACAGTAGACTTGGACTTTAGTCTAAAGATACTCCCACTATTTTATACAAATTGGTAGCCTCTACCTCCAATTTGAAAAATTACTCCTAATTCTTTAGTAGGCACTAGAACCCAATAGATCGCATATAGGCCCGAGTGTGGCTCGGCTAACCCATATGCACCTATTGGTAGGTTCTAAACCAGTTGCTTCACCAAGCAACTTCTAGTGATAATTTTGCCCTAGGTTCTTCGGCAGGTGTGTGGCGCCTCCACCGAATACCCTAGTCAGGTCCAACCATTAAATGATAGGGTTAAGTCTAATCAACTAATAGACGATCAAGCCCGAGTGTGGCTCGGCTCACCTGACCGCCTATTGAAGGTACACTTAACTCATCATATATTGAATGACAATTCCAATGCTTGATAAGTACCAGGCATGTCGCGCCTCCAATAATTATCAAAACATTGGACCCATTATCACCCAACTTAATGGGAGGCTATGACCTAGTTATCCCCATAACCATTTCATTTTAAGGACCTAATAATTTTAGAGGATTTCTTAATTAGGATAGATAAGAAGATCCGGTTAGTCTAATTTCTCCCACTGACTTCACCAAATCAGATTAGACTCAAACCGATTAAGGAGGCACCTAAATCAGTCAAACTGATTTTTCTTATAGGCATGGGCTAACTCGAATCATTAAGTGATCCAATCAAAATGTGATTGACCATGTCGGCCAGGTAAGTGAGATCGGTGGAAGGGATATGCCATTAACTCGACAAAGACGAATCAGTGCGAGTAGCTCCCAATTAAAAACCACCGGTCAAAACTGCCAAACTTACCTTAGACACCGACTGGTTAATCAATTTCGATTTGATTACTCAAATGACTCGGGCTACACCTCTGAGCCTAAATCAAGTTCCATCTTGGTCTAATCAAAGACATGGACTTAATCCATCTACAACTATTGTAAATTGACCTAGAATTTCCTTGACCTAATCTAATTACTACTTAATTAGATTTGATCAATTAATTCTATTTGTCCATGTATGATTCTAACCTTAGGTCTAACCCAATCCTAGAAACTTGATTCAAGCTAACCCATATGCCCAAATAATTATGCAATGTCAATTAATTGAGTTACAATTCTATTTCATAACACTTAATTCTCAATTAAGTTTAGACTTATGAAAGTTTTGATCATTGCATATTTATTTTTAATTACATATTAATTACAATCTTTCAGTTCTTAAAACATATTTTCAGACCTGAGTTTTTGTAATTAATCACATGTAATCAGATTTAATTCATGTTTAAGTCATTATATTTAATGTTCATGCATCACATATACATAACAACATGAATTAATACAAACAACATACATCTTATGTATTTGTTTTTTCACTTTTATTTTCAGATCTGATTTGTTCATTAAAATCAGAGATCATATGAATCATAAATTTTATTTAGATCTAATCTAAACAATATTATGATTTCAGATTTATTTATGTTACAAATCTTAACACAAACATGCATCATATGCATCCAAAATTTCAGATCTAGTTAATCATGCATAATCAGCAATTAAATCAATCATAAAAAATACTTTAGATCTAATCTAAGCATGCTCATGATTTCAGATTTAATTACAAAAATTAAAACATAAAAGTTTAAACATGAACCTGGCTCTGATACCACTGATAGGAGGGGGAGTCTCCACTCCTACATGGGTTCGGTCCTATTAAAAATAGGGTGACACCCATGTATACCTATCAGAGCACGCATCTCTATACGCATCCGGACGGAGAGCCACGCTTCGTCACACGATCACGCGTGAGAGTTTCCAGAGATCGGTCACAACTCTTGGACCTTTGCTCTGATACCACTGAAAGTGAATCCTAGGTTCTTCGGTGTTAAGCATGCTGCTTTTTTTTTTTTTGAAAATCATGGCTGAACCTGATCGGGTTGCCTACGTACCCCTTCATAAGGGGGATCAAGTCATACGTAGTTCTTTTTAAGTTTCAAAAACGCAGCGAAAAAATGAATCAAACAATTTAATTCATGCATGCTTACAAGATCAAATCTAGAAATCAGCACATTAAGAACACATAGGATTATGCCGGAATCGTTTAAACAATTATGCTAAAACTTTCATGCATGATTAACTATCAGATCTGAAACTTAAAAACTTTATTCCAATTAATCTCCGAATATCCATTGAATGGATTCTGGAGATATCTCCGTGAGGAGCCCCAAAAGAGGGTAAAACCTCGGGGAATCGGACCTAGATCTTGACACCATAATAAAAGATTAATATAGGATTAATACCTTTTATGATGGATGAAGCTTGTGGATCTGATCCTCGACTTCGCAGCCACGCACACGAATGGCCTCTACGAGAAGTCCACGTGAAGTTCTTGAAGAGATCCAATCCTGCGAAAGTGCTAGCTTGCGCAGAATTTCTTGAGGCTGAAATTTGATCTTCCCAACGCTATCAACTTTTGATCCGCCTTCTTGGAAGAACTTGGAGGAAAGGTTTAAAGGGATTGAAGAGGATTTAGATCTGATCTAAAGACTCTTATCAGGGACCCCTAACACTAATGGCACGATGGACTTAGAGGAGGAAGAAATCGGCTAGATTGAATGCAGAATTTTTCCACGCATGAACTAGGGTTCCTCTCTTTTCTTTTCCCTTTTTTCTTCTTCTTTTTCTCTCTTTTTTTTCTTGAATTCGACCACCAGCTGATGGAGGTCCTTTTAATATTGCTCTCCCACCTAACTTCATGCCAACCATCCTATATTGGTGGAGGATTTTGTGGGGTTTTGAATTTTGAATTCAAAATTCAAGTTCATGTGCCATTACATGATGAAGCTTGATCTAATCTAAACCATTCATCATGTTGCCACTTCTCTCTTTCAATTTCGAAATTCCCATGCCCCCAATCAGATTAGAGGGTCATGTGGTGATTTTGTGATGATTAAATTCGAAATTCAACCTTAATTAGAAGTGAGATAAAGATAAGGATGACATATGTCATGAAGAGAGAGAATTTGATCTTATCCAATTCTTTTCATGAATTTATCTCTCCATTTCGACCCATCTAATGATGAAAGAGGTCCCTGATGTTGCCAAGTGTCCCATGGCACCATTAAATAAATTAAATTAATTATTAATCATATTAAAAATCAATTTATGGCGCCTTGCATGGATATGTGACAAGTGGATTTCAAGATCCGAACAGTTTCAGATCAAACCCATTTAATTTAATTAAATCCTAACAATTAGAATGATCCAATTACCATGGGTTGAACCTAATCCAATTAGGTCAATCCCTAATTAAGCACAAATTTAATCTAATTTAATTTGGTCAACCTAAGTCCTCTTGATTCAGACCTAATCCAATCAGGTCAAAAAACTTGATTGAGCCCAAAATTGAATCTAATTCAATTTGGCTCATCCTTAGTCTAATTACTCAATCCAATTGAGTTCATTAGCAATCTAATTACTAATCAATCCTCCGATAATTACTTTAATTATTTTATAAGATAATTTGCCAATCGAATTGACCAAATTACCCCTGAATGATTCTTAATCATTCATCAGCCTTCTTGATCAATCAGGAATCTTCTATGCGTGTGACCTCATAGGTTCGAACCTAAGCCGGTAGTATAGGAACGACTTCCTACACTAATCGATGTGACCATCTAGCAATGGTACCCGACGTCCAGATAGGCCGAATATATGCGAAGCAAATATTCTGGAACCTTGAACTATGGTTACTGTATAATTCAATCCCTTTGACTCCTAATGCCAGGATGACTTAGAGCTCACTGTCAACCCTATAATTAGTACATCCATTATGTGATTAACTTTAGATATCCCGTGACTCCTCACTGGGATTACCCTGGCCAAGGTTTTGCTAAATTAATCACAAGACATTATCTCCTGTTTTTAGGAGGGGTCAATTCCATCTCGACTCACAACTGACTACGCAAGTACTTGACTGCACCCAGTGACCTTCCGTCACTGAATTAGAAATCCAGGCAGCCCGGTACCAAAGTACAATGAGTTGCTTGCTAGTCACAAGTTGCGGTCTCAGGTCAGAGGGCCAAACTTATACCCATATCCACTCGGAACATCTCTTGACAGTAGAGCGTTCCGAAATTGGTCACGTTCAGTGAAATATACTCCTACACTTCACCTGTGTGGCATACCAGTGTCTCCACACTCCTTGGTTAAGAGGACAACCAACATATATGTCACACAACGACCTAATCTTGATAATGCTGTCGTCCTTGTAACAACATATCATTTGGTCGCGAACTAGTTTAAGGACTCGAAGATAAATCCTCCTTTATCATTAATAAGTCCTAAGGACTTCATCATATAAGAGTTCATTTGAAGATGTAAAATGATGAATTAATGCCAAAAAATACTTTATTGATTTGTCAATTCATTTAATCATCAACATGCTGACGATTGACATTTAGGATACAATTCCCAACAGTTTGTACCCATTTAGACATTGGTTTTGTTGTATGAATGCTTAGACAGTGTCAATATAATCTAAGAGTGAAAAATTGGAAAGCTGCAAAGAAGGTTACATCATCAACATAGCACAAAAGACTACATGCTCGTATAAAGATAGTCAAATTATCTTGAAATTATTGACCACTTGGACTCTAACTTCGCTCGAGGCATAAATAGTAGGAATTAGTCTACCACCGGATATATCTTCCTACTTACAAGATGTGCAATATAATGGATAAGTACAAAATAATAAAGTCTTATCACTACAACTATTATGGAGGCAGAGTATGTAGCCTATTATGAGGCTTCCTCGTAAGTCATTTAGTTGCAAAATTTTATTATAGGACTTTAAGTTGTTGATTGTATTAGCAAACTATTAAAGATATATTGTGATAGTAATTCTCTACTTAATGAGGTTCTCCCAGCATATGAAGAGCACGGATAATTGCAGGCATATTGATGCTAAGTATTTAGCTCTCTGTGAAAGAATGAAAAAGAATATAATGTCTGTTGAATATATTCATGCCCGTGATTGTAGATCCAATAACTAAAGAACTTGCTTCTGAGATTTTCAAGAACCATGTGAGTCAAATGGGGCTCATTAGTACTTTCTATGAATAATATTCATTGGACACTATGTAAACTGATCCTGTTTGGTTTCATAATGAAGTTCATTTTACTCTATTTTCATGCTGATTTCAATTGTTTATTGTGTGATGATAATAATCAAGACCAAGGAAAACATATCAAGTTTTGCCTATTCATGAAGTGAAAATTTTGCAAGTACTTAGTCATGAGGTGCCATTAGTTTTGTACTGCATAAAAGGTCATGTGTTAATTTGATAATTCATATGATTCACATTGATGCTTGCTTTTTAAGTGAGTATGTACAGTAAATCCTATATCTTATGCAAGAACTAAATTTCTAAAATGTGGATCCAATTTTTCAATTTACAGACCCAGGCAATTTTTGTTAAAGTTTTTTTTTGGAATGTTTCAAAATAGTTACAACAAAGCTGAATATGTTGGATTGGGCAAAGTGAGAGATTGCTGCATCTGATCCAATGATAATCTATCCAGATGTGACCCACGCTACGAGGTTTTAATTTTTTTATGTTTGTAATTAAAGACATCAAATATGGTGATTGGATACATATGATTTGTGGTAGTTATGATATAGGGTAGATTCTCTATCTTATTATATTTTACCGTAACTAAATAGGGGATAACACAGTTCTTATTGCTCTGCAATTGCCTTTGATGGTGAGGCATGTTAGAAAGGAATACTCTATAGGTTTGGTATCCAACTTATCCAAGAGTGTTTGTGAGCTTCTTCCTTTCAGAATTGCTTGAAGTTGGAGATTGGGAAATTAAGATGCTGCTCGAATGTGACGAGCAGTGAGCTAACATTAAGAGGTAATGGCCTTGACTTCTTGTAAGTTATCCTAGCTACTGCTTAAAGTCTACCACCCTCTTGAGCTGATTTAGTTAGTTCAGGTGGATAGCTGGAGAGCTGTAGTTTCTTTTCCATTCTAGAGCTATGCTCCGAATTTGTTACCTTAAAAAAAAAAAATCTTGAGCCTCGTACAGGACTGCCAAAATTTTTCAAGAAATCTAATATGGAAGCATGATTTAGCATGCAACCGTCCAAAATGGTGCACAGGCAATAACATTGTTCCACCATGCTGCTATTATATATATATATATATATATATAATGGAAGGATTTGGGTTGTACGTTTTACGCTAAAGGATGATTGATCTTTCGCATCCGTTGGATTACATTTTGCATAGATCTCAAAGCAGCATAATTTTTTGAGTTTTTTGCATGAATATCCTTCCACAAATTCAAATTTGCGTGAATACCCTCTTCAAAATTTATATTTATTTCTGTATCCTCATAAAATACTGTTTTTGCATAAATACTCCTAATATAATGATTCTTCTAACACCATTAATAAAAACTATATTTATTTTAATTAAAAATAAAATAAAATTTTGAAATTATTTTTTTATCTCCCATCGCGATCACCTTATAAATATTTCTTTTTCCACATCTACCCATTAAAGATATTTTAGTTATTTTAATTCAAAATTATTAATTTTTTAATGGCATTAAATGATATGAGTATAGATGTAAAAATAAAAATAAAAATAATAAAATAATCAAGCAAGTGCTCTACGAGGATATATATATATATATATATATATATATATATATATATATATATATATTAATTTTTAAAAAATATTTATGTAAAATTTGGTATTTAGAAAGTACTTTTGTATTTAATTTTTTTTATATGCACAGCTTTCAAAGTGGCTGTTGCGGCCATTGAATGGTTGATGTGGTTAATCATCCGAAAGATACAGCAATCAACGATCTGCAACTTAAACCTCATCGGCAAAATTCGCTGGCCGCCAGCCAAACCCATGTAAATTTGAGCGAACTTCGTCATTTTGCCGGGCAGAACCGTGGTTGGCACTACCAAATTAACTTCTTCTTACCTATCGCTTTTTCGGTCACTTTCGACTCTGTGCCCGTCAAAGTTAGTGTTTTGTCCACAAACTAATATTCATTTTATATTTTAAGTTTTTTGGCAGGTACCATCCCATTTAGCCGCCCTCGGACCACACAACCGTGTTGAAATGGTCACCTAAACCAATACAGCCGTGTCGCTCTCTACTCGGCGGCTACTCACGACAAAAACTACACAGCCGTGTTGATATCCATCACCTAAACCAAAATGGTCCTCGTCGAAGCAATGCAGGTCCAGGAGGTGGCCGTGGTGATGGTGCCCTTCGCGGCCCAAGGCCACCTCAACCAGCTCCTCCACCTCTCCCTCCTCCTCTCCGCCCGCGGCCTCGCTGTCCACTACGCCGCCCCCCCTTCCCAAATCCGCCAGGCCAAGTCCCGCCTCCAAGGCTGGCAACCCGCAGCCCTCCATGCCATCCACTTCCACGACCTCCCCATCCCTCCTTTCTCCACCCCTCCCCCGGACCCCAACGCTGCCACCAAATTCCCCAACCACCTGATTCCCCTCTGGGAATCTACTCTCCAACTCCGCTCTCCTCTCATCTCCCTGTTCCACTCTCTCTCCGCCGTCTCCCGCCGCCTCGTCGTCGTCTACGACCCCCTCCTCTCCTTCGCCGCCCAGGAGGCCGCCACCCTCCCCAACGCCGAGGTCTACGGCTTCCACTGCGTCCCGGCCTTCTTCCACCTCTCCTACAAGTCGTCAGTCCAAGATGAGCCTGCCCAACCGAAACCAAAGCATCTCGAAGCCATCCTTTGCCAGTCCTTCGACGACTGCTTCACCAACGAGTTCTTAGAATTCGTTACCACGCACAGGGTCCTCCCGGACAGTATCGCCGCCGACGGCGGCCTCATGAACACCTGCCGCCCGATTGAGGGCGAGCTCGTCGACCTGCTTGCTGAAGACCCATTTTACAGGGGCAAGAAAAAACTATTTGCAATCGGCCCTTTAAATCCTGTAACTACTCCAAAAGGAGACGGCGGTCGACGGCATGCATGCTTGGAGTGGCTCGACAAGCAGCCGCCGGCGTCGGTCGTGTATGTATCATTCGGGACGACGTCGACGATGCTGGACGAGCAGATAAACGAGCTGGCGATCGGGTTCCAGCGCAGCGGGCAGCGGTTCATTTGGGTGTTGAGGGATGCCGACATAGGAGACATATATGCTGAGTGCGAGGAGAGTCGAGAAAGGAAATTGCCGCCGGATTATGAACGGAAGGTGGAGGGGGTGGGGATGGTGGTGAGAGGGTGGGCGCCGCAGCTTGAGATCTTGGCCCACCCTGCGACGGGTGGGTTCATGAGCCACTGTGGGTGGAATTCATGCATGGAGAGCCTCAGCATGGGGGTGCCTGTCATGGCGTGGCCGATGCACTCCGACCAGCCGAGTAACGCCGTGCTGGTGACGGAGTTTCTGAAGGTCGGGGTGGTAGCGAGGGAGTGGGCTCGCCGGAAAGAGATTTTGCCGGCCGGAGAGATAGAGGAGTCGATCAAGAGAGTTATGGTGAGTCAAGAAGGGCAGGAGATCAGGAGACGTGCTAAGGCCTTGGGCAATGCTGTTCGAGAGGCTGCATCCGAGGGTGGGTCATCTCGAGCTGAATTGGACTCCTTCATTGCCCATGTTAGCAGATGATCAGTGAGCGTAAGGGCTCGGGTCTGCGATTTGCCACATCTCTGCTTGTTGCATCCATCCAGGTTTATACTCAGATTTGTATTGGCATTTACGCTATATTTCTTCAAAGGAGAAATAAATAAATAAATTAGAATGATGGTTCCCATTCAAGCTTCAAGTTTGTTTCAAGCTCGATTCTGTAATCGATTACATATTAATGAACCCAAGGTGAACTACTGGATTGGAACGAACAATTTACTTTATGCTAACTAATGGATATTATGACACACTTTGTGAATTTAGACTTCTCTTCATCAAAAAAAAAAGAGCAAACATCCGACTTCTCCAACCAAGCCTAATCGAGCCAGGTACTTCATTGGATGTTACAAAAACTCGAGTCATCAATTTTGCAAAGTAAGATTGCTTTTTCAAAGGGGTTCTTGAATAATTCTATACTTGAATCAAGTGTAAAACCGTCGACATCAAAGACAGTCTATATGGGCCTGCGTATTTGGGTTTTCTGAGAGGGCGGGCATGCCGGGATGAGACTGTGTGGACGGAGGAGATAGAAGAAACGACAAAAAATTTGTGGTTTGCGGGGAAGGAAAGGAGATAAGGGAGAGAGCTAAGGCCTAAGCAAGCTTTATTCTATTCTGAAAATGTTTTTTTAACATATTTTAAAAATATTTACTGACACAAAAATATAACTTAAGAAGTCATTCATCTAGCTGGCGTGCCCCTTTGAATTGAGTTTTTTTGCTTTTGTTTTTGTTTCTGTTGTCGTCATCGTCGTCGTCATTTGGAGATTCTAGATGTCTAGAAAGAGGTTTTTGAAAGAAATAAGATCTGAATCTAGATCAAAAATAATAATTTTTAGCAACTCTGCTTATTGAATTGCTTGGGACCCCTTATTTGGCAGCATTCTATGTTTCAGCTTTTTTTTTTGGTACATCGGCTTTTCACACGTCATGCATGGGCAAAACCAACAGAATCAAAAAAAAGTAAATGACACAAAGCGTAGGGCACCTCATCGGTGCCAGCTCAATCTAGTCTAATGAGCTGCGAATGAGGCCACCTAGTCAGCCGTACCGTTTGCCTCTCTATAGACGTGTGTGGCCCCGGAAAATCTATACACAGCTAAGAGACTACAAATATCACGTAGCAGCAGTCTGAAGCTTGCACCGGAGCCCCGACCCCAGATCCACTCGACTACTGTGGCAGAGTTTTCCTTGAGAAGGATGCGGGATCTGCCCCTAGCACCCGCCTCGCGTATGTGAGTCCCTCCCATGCTGCCCTGAGCTTAGCTCCAACAATAGGGGTGTCAAATATCCCCCGGTCTCCAACCGCTATCAACCTGGCCTCATGGTCCCTGATGATGAAGCTCACACCTCCAGTGCTCCCTCCCTCACCAACGTTGCCATTGAAATTCACTTTGAGGAAGCCAGGGGGTGGGGGCTTCTAGGAGACTAGAATAGTCTTGGGTGCTATAGGAGCAAAAGGGGAGTCCCATATTTTTCCGACCATCTCAAGTGGTGGCAGCGTGGCGGCACAGGTGACCTCCACCGTATGAAGATGAGCTCGGTCCGCTACCGACCTCGGTTGCTCCATTCTGTCCTCGAAAACTTGGGCATTCTTGTCCAACTAGCAATGCTAAGCTAGATAGGCAGCCCTGGTCCCTAAGTCCTAAGCACCAGACCTCAGCGAAGAAGTCTCCAAAAATAGCAAGAAGTCCTCTGTCGACAGCCAACCTGGCTAGGAGGCTCGGGGGGCTGTGGCGCATCTCCATATCTGGACAACCCTCGGACACTCGAGGATGACGTGAAAGGTGGACTCCTCCACCTCAGGGTAAACCGAGCACTCGGGCAAAATGTGCATCCCTCGTTAGGCCAACAAGCCCCTGGTTGGCAAACAACCCCAAATCACCTTCCAAATAAACAAGGAGATTCGGGGGTGAATGTGAAGCTTCCAAATCCAGCCTACCTCAATTTGTCGAGCTGAAGACCTTCTGACCACCCGGACTAGGTCCCTGATCCTGCTGACTCTATTCCTCTACCGTCGAATAATGGTAGACCGGTGGAAGAACTTGATGGTCCTATCGCCCTCTACTATCCACTGAACCTATGACTTCTATCTCCAGAAGATCTTTTACTGTCTGAGTAGAGAGTGGTGTCTGGAGAGTAGTTCCCAAAGGTCCCCCTGGGCGGAGTCAGATAGCCTCGCCCCGCTTTTATCTATGGTTTGGAGTCTGGCAATGGCAGCCTCAGTTTTCTTCACACTTCTGAAGATGTTTTCCACCTTTTCTCGATTCCATCTGACTAATCGGCGCCTGGTTAACAACAGTTTCCGGGTCACCCTGTATATAACATCCCCCCGCACTAGTGTTTGTCATGCCTTTCGAACCATGTCCCACGACTGCGGGTAGGAGAGCCAAATCTACTCAAATCTAAAAGGGCTATGAATAGAAATAATGTGTGAGGTACTCACCAGAACAGGGCAGTAGTCAGGTACAATCCGAGGAAGGTGGCATACGGAGTAATTCGGGAACTTCTGGATCCAACTGCTTGAAGCAAAAACCCTATCGATCCTCTCCCAGATGCGTACCGCCCCAGCCTATTGTTGCACTAAGTGAACCTCAGACTGGTGAATCCCAAATCAACCACTTCGTTGATCTGGGTGAACTCCTAAAACTTTCTGACTCCGATCTTATTGGTGAAGGGTTCCCCCCTCACTTTTCCTATGGACTGTCGATACAATTGAAGTCACCCAATATCAACACCGAGTTCCTTAGTTGGATCAGGCTGGAGGCCTCATTCCACAGCAGTCTCCTCTCCCTATAGTCTATACTGGCATAGGCAGCCAACAAGACCCAAGGGGTACTGCTCCCCTTGGTAATGACCATCACCACTTGCTGGTAGTTATAGTGAAAGATGTCAATGGTGAATCCTTTAAGCCCCCAAGCGACTCGGATGCCCCTTGACAGCCTGTGTGACTCGACCACATAACTCCCCCAGGATCTGGGGATATCCTGCTAGGCATGTTGCAAACTAGCACCGAAGAGGTGGGTCTCGACAAGGATGCAAATATTAGGGGCATGCACCTGTACCAACCTGTGGAAGGCAGGTTTGAAGGATGGCTTTCTGGCCCTCCGACAGTTTCATAGAAGGATCTTCATCAAGCAAGGTGAGATTGTGTGATTGCCTTCAGCTCCAACACCCCTGCAGGTGCCTCCAACACCTGATCTGCCCTCATCCCAAGCCCTTGCAGGACTTGTTTCAACATGTGGGCCACCTCATCATGTGAAGGCCCAACTTGGCCTGCTGCAGAGTCGACCACAGCTAGGCCCACCCCCTTTCTCTCGTCTGGCTTGGTGGGAAGGCTGGACACCAGACCTTTGCTGCGGTCGGGTCTACCCCAGACCTGCACCTCGCCACCCTTGGTGCCACCACTTGCCGCCATCATGCCCGCGTTGCCGCCTCTCCCCATGGCGTCCCCAGCTATCACCTCCCATGCTTGGTCGCCTTGCCGAGGGAATGGAACACCATGGGGTTGCCACCGCCTGCCTCCACCTCCGGTCGCACTAGCCCGAACTGACCCAGTCTGGCCTTCACACACTGCCGGTGAGAGGCTCCATCTCTGGAACCGTCGAGCCCCATTGGGGACTGGCATGATGAGCCCTCGCCCAGCACGGGATGCAGGGGCCTGTGAGTAGCTGGTTCGTGGGTTGCATCACTGGCCTTGCCCTTCTTTTTTGATGGGCTTCAGGTTTAGTGGGCCCAGCTCGTTCCTGCCCGACACAGCTGCCAAGCCAAGCCCATCAGCTCTAGCCCCGCGCTGGCCCGCAAGCTCCTCAAGCCGAGTTCCGCTAGGCCTTCCGCCCGGCCCATCCAAGCCCAATCCTGAGTCATGGCGAGGAGGACTCACCTGGTTCACCAGCTGGGCCGAGTTGCCATGGAACAGGACCTCCGTTGCCGCTGCCGATGCTGAGGCGCCGGTCGGTGTCATCTTCTCCGGCGAACCCCATTGTGCCACCTTCTTGGGTTTGTGCCACCCCTCGGTATCCGGCGAGGACTCGGCAGTGCTCGTCGCGATCCATGGTGAACTCAGTCCCAGGACGGAGGTGCATGCCGTCCGAGTCGGCTTAGGAGCCGGCTAAGTCTTCTTCCTCAGTCCCCGCTTTCCTTGGGTATCCTTTGTTGGCAGACTCGTCTTGCCATTAGGACTTTTGAGAAAGGATTTAGGCCTCAATTTTTAAAGGATTGGTGGGCTATGGCTCAGGCCACGACTAGACTTGGATCTAACTGTTGCGCCCCGAACCTAGCAACTGAGTCCAAAATGCGACATGACCGCCCACTCTCTAGAGCTAGACCCTAGAGAATATACTAGGCCTAAAAATTTATCACAACTTCAATATCAGTGAACCAAAATGATCTTATTTTATAACAGATAACAAAACTATTTTAATTACAAAATTTAATCATCCAACTAGTATCACTGATGCTCTATCTAATCATCCCCTTTACCCGTGATTTCAACAACAACTATGTACTATGCAACCTACAACTCTGAAAAAAAGAAAGAAGAAGAAAGTTGTGAGCTATATAGCCTAGTAAGAATCCCAAACTGCTACACCATAAGTAATTAGACTCTAATCAATTAATAAATTCAAACAAATAAATATCGTATAAAAACTTGAAAAGCTCATAAATAACATGCATATAAGTTTTTATTAAAATCTTTTCAAAGTAGTATATACACACACACACACACACATATATATATCTCAAATAAAACAAATTGTTCAACAACGATTTTTTATGCCATGTTATTCGTTTCTCATTAACTTGATTTTCAGGTTTCTTATCAATTTTCTTTTTTCCTTCGGCTTTGAACTAACCAAGATCATGACCCAACTCGAGGCTGATACCGTATCACGTTATAACCCTTGATGGCTATTCGACCTATGTTATAGTTCGTGGTGGCTTTATAACCCAGCTTGAGGTTGATACCATGCATAAGCCCGTGGTAACTTTATGACCTAGCTCAAGGCCGATACTATGCATAAGTCCGTGGTGGCTTTATAACCCAGCTCGAGACGGATATCATGCAAAAGCTTGTGGTGGCTATCCAACCTACGTTATAGCCCATGGTAGCTTTTCATGTGTCAGTGAGGTTAGTCCAAACCATATCTTATCCGTCTGATATGCCTATTACAATTGTCAAATAAATTATCACATATACAATGAATTCTTCTCAAATTCAAAATATCTTTATTCATATAATCATGTTCTCAATATCTAATATGTATAATAACCATATAAATATATTTGTATTGGAAATCATATAAAAACATATCGTCACATGCCAAACTGATACAAATCTCATGATGCAAATCCAGCGATACAACTCAATATATATTCATATATATAACTAGTGACTAGGTATAAGGATTCTTACTTTTACCGAAGACTGACTAAAACAAGGATCATTGATCCGCTTCAAAGTCTATGAGCTGGGGTGCAGAATACTCCGATCAGAACATTCTTGCACAGACGACTCTCCCTCTACAGAATCAAATTCGATTATCAAAAAAAAAATCAAACAGTAGACTAATAACTTAGACAGCCTACCAGCATCCACCAAGGGTCTATCACCTTGTCCCGCGAGTCCCCATCACCACCTACCTGTTCAACTAGAGAGAGACACCAAGAGAGAAAATGAGGAAGAAGAAAGAGAGAGAAACTGGAGAAAGAAGACAAAGAGAGGTGAGAGAAAGAGAGGAGGGAAAGAAGAGAGAGAAAGAGAGGAGGAAGAGAGAGAAATCCACTCTCTCCTCTCTTCATGACGGCCCGACCCTTTCTCTCTTCCCTCTCGCAAGTCCTAGGGGTTGGCGGCCATGGTGGCCCGCCCCCGACTCGACAGTGGCCACAGCATTGGCCAACCGGCGGCTAGCGATGACAAACTAGAGAGGATGAATTAAGGCCCCTATTTCGGATAAAATTTCTAGCAATTTTCAGCTCAAAACAAGGTGAAACGAAGGCTCAGACGGCGGAAAAGAAGGAGAAAAAGATGAAGAACCCTTACCTAGGTACATCAAGGTGTCTCGGCGGCTCTTCAACGACGAATCAAGGAAGAAGGATCCAGAAGAGAGCTCAAATTTGTGGTGATTTCTCTCATAATTTTTGATGGATTCTCAAAGGAGGAGGATGGAATCCTTAAATAGGAAAGAATACTTGTTCGATTCGCTTTCAATCATTAGATTTTTAGGCGCAATAAGGCAATGAAATCGTGAGACATCGGGGAATCATGGGCTTGGACACTCCGGGCCGACCCATGATCGAGTTGGCTGACTGGGTAGCTTGGGTCGAGTTGGCCCTGGCCTATTTGGGCTGACCCACAAGCCCAAAGGCTAGGCTAGTCATGATAGGGCTGGGCCTGGCCACTCCGGGCCGGCCCACGAGCCCAAAATATCTGGGTTATTACACTAACCAAATCAAGCCCAAACAAATAAGTGCCTAAAATTTGAGACCCATACCAAGCCCATGGCCAATGCCAAAATGCCTTACCCGATCTAAAACTAGCCTGACCCCATGGTCTTAGGTTATGCTCGTGTATATTTGTAGCCTTAGATATTGTACAGATCTAAATATTTTTGTTATAAATTTTTTAATTAGACGACTACAAGTTTTCAAACATGGAACTAGAAAAATTTAAAAAAATTACAGTGACACCTCTTTAAGTTTTTACAATTTATCTTTACGCCCTAAAACTTCTAATTTTTTCAATAAGACCCCAAAACTTAAGATTTGGTTGCAATGTAACCCAACCATTCATCTCTATTACGATTCATGAATACACGATTGTCTGGTTAGATAAGTTTAGAAATAAAATTCCATTAATACCCTTTTCTCCTAGATTAGAAGAGGAGTTACTTTATGATGGGACCAGAAGGAAATCTCATGGCGATCACCATTCCTCTGTCTTTCTTTCCTTTTGAATAGGGGCTTCCTAGTTTGGTTGATGATAGTCAACTTTAAAGACCACGCAATAGCACGTATCTGGTAGGATAGTGATTACGGGTATCAATCCACAGGGATTGGGGTATAGTTGTTTTCTTAAAAATAAAAATATTTAAAAAAATGAATTTGTGAAGACTATTAAACTAAGCAATTTAATAAAAGAAAATACAATTAAAATAATATCAGTTTAGGAGAACCTAGGGCAAGAAATCCACCACTAACATCGAGACAAGGGTTATTTATATTTTAATTTCTTCTTGGATAAACATGCAAATTGGCTACAAGCCTAATAAGCATTTAAATAAAAATTTACAAAAGTAATTTAGGCATAATCCATCTTTAGTTAGCATGAAATGTCTATCCTAATCTAAGGTGGCAGCACATCGCATCTTCCTTAAGCATGGACTATCTTATATTTACTTAGTGATCATGAAGAGCAGTTGTATAAACTTCACATTTAAAATCACAGAAATTAAATATGAGATGAAATAAAATATTCATTAGAAGCAAAATAAGGTTTATACAACTCTAAGAATAGAAATCAAAAATATAAAACTCTTGGCCCTTTGTTAGGGCTGCATCCAGCCCTAGAGAAGAGCTTAGCCCTGCATGGAGAATTGAACAGCCGCAGCAGTAGAGAAGGCTTTCATCGTGACCTGCTCTTCTTTCTTTCTTCCTCTGGCGACTTCCATTGAAGAAACTCCCTCTTAGCACTTCATTTTTTTATATAGGAGAAATCATTCCCGAAATGCCCCAAAGACTTCTCTCTGTCCTTCTATTATTTTTTTGGGGAATTTGCTTCGCGGTCCAAATTTTGACCCCTGTATAATGAATAGTCCCTGTTGACTGTGCATTTAATAAGCGTTCCAAAGACATATCAAATCTCAAAAGGAGACCAAAATACCCCTGACCTGTTTCCTCTTCCGTCGTTCCTCGTATGCATGTCTTCATTTGAACGAGCCCTATTCAAAGTCCCTCAATTCCAGCCCTCGTTCGTCCCCAATCTTCGTATCCTAATCCTCTCTTCCGACGGACAGAATTCCATAAAAATCTCGCCCGATTCCGCTTGATTTGAACGCCTCGGTTTCGAACCCTAGAACTGCAAATCACTTCCCAACGGTACTCGATCTTCCTCTTTTTCCCTGTTTAGCCGTTCCCCTTTTGGAAAAGTAGAACCCTTCCGATCCGATTCTGAGGAGCAAGGAGATTATTTTCTGTCCCCTTCGAACCGACTTCGCCCTGTTCGTTTGTAGCGGAAGCTTAGGCGGAAGCAAGGAGATATTTTCTGCATTCTTTCAACAGGTTTGTCACCGCATACTTTCTCGAATAATGTATTGAACACGGACGTGATATGCAGTATTGTACGGCATTCCAGGTAGTTGTTGGAATGGTCCAGTGGTTTTGCGGGATTAATGGACAGAGAGGTTGTGGTAGCACATTTGAGAAATTTGTTGTGGAAAATTTCTTCCATTCCGTGCTAATTGTTTACTTTGTTTTAGTTTTTAGGATGATTTATTTTTTGTTGATATTATCAAAAATATAATTTGTAACTATATTTGTGATGCAGAAATCTAAGATGGCCCCAAAGCAGAGTATCGGCCAAAAATCCTCTGTTGGCCCGAGTACTATGGTTAATGGAAGATGTTATTTCAACCACTTTGTAAATTTTATGGTCACCCTAATCCCATTCATGTCTGATGAACAGAAGGAAAGAATACGTGGCACTCCATTTGGGCACATGCTAGGTCTACCGTATATAAAACAGAGTAGGCCTGTCTTGGACACATTGCTCTCCCTTTGGGATAATGTTGAGGAGGGTTTTTGGTTTGGTAGGGTTATAGTGCCTTTTGTAGGGACTGATTTCGCACTAATCCTTGGTTTGAGTGCGACGGGTGATGAGGTGCAACTGCATAGGAAGGGGAGGGTTACGTGTGACCTCATCAACCGGTTTTTTGATGGTGACCACCAGAAAGCCAGTAGAGATGCAATTAAAAGTAGATTACAATTCCTTGTCGGTAAGAGCAGTCGACAAGATGTGGAGGATTTTACAAAATTATGGGTTCTTTATCTTTTTGGGACCATCCTCTTCCCAACCGTACGCTACTATATCCCTAAGACATTATGTTCATATGTCGATGATTTAGACCGCTTAGGTTCGTATAGTTGGGGTCTTGCCGTTTTCTCTTTTCTTCGGCAGCAAATACCTAGTCTAGCCGATAGTGTGAAGACTAGGAACGTCACAGGCAAAGGGGTTGGTAGATACATGGATGGCTGCACGGTCGCCTTGGTGGTAAGCATCATAAGATGTTTTTTTTAAATTTCATTGTTACGATATATATATTTAGATGTAATTTGATGTTTACAATAATGAATGGCAGGTATGGGCTGTTGAGCATGCTAACAGCATTGCTGGAAGGCACCGGCCACCGTTCATGTATCCACGTCTCGTACGCTGGAACAACACCCCATTTCCCCGCAGGGTGGACGTGATTGCGGATGTTATGAAAAATTTAAAACGATTTGAGGTTTGAATGTTGAATTCTTACATTGGAAATATTTTAACTTGTACGTTAATTTAACTGTTCGAATGCTTTAGGTTATTGAGAAGTTAGAACCAAGAGAGGAGGAGTTGCACCTTCTCTCAGCTGGAAGGCCACAATTACGTGTGCCTGATGAGAGGCGTACGGAGACAGAACATCAACAATCCGTGCACGACGGAACTCAGGTATTAGCAGCTTACTGTGACATAGCATTTACAAACACAAATATATGCACTTTTGAATTGGCATGCACTTTTCACATGTCGGCACATAGTTCAAGTCTGCACACATTGATGTATGCCTACAGTTTGTTCAATTCATACAAGCTAATTCATTATTGTGTTGTTTTAGATTCCGTCATCCAGCCAAAGTGATCGACATCCACTGCGGGAAATTCACACACGTATCACAGTGCTTGAGACGTGTTTGGTACAACATGGTTTTAGTTTAGCAGACCCTCATCCTATTGGGGATGTTGAGAATACCCGCATAGAACAGCTCGATAAGAGGGTGTCGACAATAGAGAAGGTCCTACGAGATAAGGGCCTTCTGGTTGATGACAAACCTGGTGGGCATGCTACTGTTCCTCCTGAGGTAAGCATGCTTCCTCTGTATAAGGTCTGACAAGTTAACTACCAGTTCTAGTATGAATCGACTTGCTTGATTTAAACAACCTCTTCCTTGGTTACGTAAAGGAGCATACTACAGTTGATCCACCTATTCACGACGATGCTCTTCATAAAGATCATATGCAGCATAGTGCTGATTCGGTGGAGGTATGTAATTTTTTGGTACGTAGTGTTCGCAGTTTTGAGAATGGTAGTATAAATTGTCTTGAAATGCATTTTCAAATCAGGTTATTTCGTCCACTGATGCTGAAGCTAAGAAGAAACAGAGAGCTCCCAGGTCATATGTGTCCTCCTTATGCAAGCGCGTGAAGCTGGGAGCACGCGAGCGCAAGCCATCGGAGAAAGCGAAGGCCATATCAGACCAGCCAAAGACCTATAAAAGGGCTAAAAAAAGGGTCAAAGTTGCCGAAAAAGGTGAGGTTTGTACGGGAATTACTATTGTGTCCGAGGATTCGCCCGCTCGGTCAACCAACATATTCGACCCACCGACAAGTTCATTAATGGAGCTCCAAAAATCGGCTCCAACATGGGAGGAAACCTCTCCCCCGGGAGCGGTATAGAATTGTTGTCTCGTCCATATGTGTTTATTTATCCATATTGAATTTGCTAAGTCTATACAGTTAAGTTTCCTAACCAAAATATCTGTCGTCACCATTTATTTAAAGTTAACGATGTTCAGAGAGTGGCACTGAAACGTAGCTTTCATGGGAAGGGGACAAGTATACTCCCTATTAGGTATGAAGAAGCTATTAAATTCTTCCTCGAAGAACATGAGTTTGGGTAAGTTAATTATATTAATTGACCGTTTTTGACAATTATCGCATTTCAAGTTTCTTAAACATAACTGTTTTATGTAGGGATATAATATGGGAGGACGAAGATCGTACCAAACCTGCATGCAGCCCTGATGCCTTAGTGCAGCTCCTGCATGACAAGGCTCTACGGAGTGACGTATGCTAACTGTGATGAACTACTACTGCAAATTGTAATTTGGTACTGAGTGCGTACTTCTTTTATTGCGTACAGGTAATCAATGTGTACTTTCGCATTTTGGAGCTTCTGCCTCGTGCCACTAATGAGATTATTGACAATCCATGTTTATATTTGCGCTGCGAGATCCAGGTTTTGAATTACTGCTCATGATGTCTCGTTCTTACATTTTTCCAATTGAAATTCAGCGTGCCATCTAAGCTGCGTCTCCTAAATTGTATGCAGGCTGCCGTGCTCCAGCATCTACCATTGGATTACCTCTCAATTACCACTGATGTTACCAAAAGAATCATAGAGGCATTGCTGCCCAGTATTCAAACATGGCTTCGGGAATTCAGATGTGCCGATCTTCAAAAGTGTAGATATCTCTTCATTCCGATGAATACGGGATGGCATTGGTATCTACTTTCTCTGGACTTGAAGGACCAGCGTTTCGAATGCTACAACTCCTTGTGGAGTTTCGACGTTGGGGAGGACGCTGTTAGATATGTTGGTATCACTTGTGAAACCTAATATTACTGAGAACCTTCTTTAGCAGGTGTATGTTCTTAAAATTTTGCATTCTTCACATTATTACAGGCTTCTTTTGTGAGATCGTGGCTAAACGACGTTGTCGGATTTCGTATCCCAGAATTAGCATATTCTGAAATTCGACAATGTGCACAACAACGAAATGATAGTGTTGACTGCGGGGCATACATGCTTATGTTTGCAGAGGGACTTACCCGAGGCAGCACGAGACCATTAAAGGAAGAATTGAAGGATCCATCTTTATACAGGAGCTGGGCTGCAGGGAGTATTCTATTGCATTCCGGGAGCGTTGCCAGCGTTAGGTTTAGGTCAATGTACCCTGGAAAGACTTGTATAGAGAAATCGTAGACTACGTGTTGTATCACATGAATGCAAATTAGTTGTAAAACTTGATTGTAAATGTGTTATAAAGGATGTTTGTCCAACTGTAATTTTCTTGTTCTCTGTAATAAAACATTTTCAGACATAATATCATTATTCCGTGCAAAGTCCTTATGTATTGGCAATTTTTCCAACTCCCTGTCATGCTCATCGCTTAAACGAAAAGTCTACGGTGACTTATTAAACTGAGCCACCTAAAAATTGATTTATACAGTACGAGTTTATCGTAACAATATCATCCTGCATAATAGTAACAATGATATGCAGCAACTTTGGTGGTTTCATAAAGCGTGTCGGAGTTTGAGAAACTGTCGCCTAACATTCATGTGGTTGAATCCTAAATTCAGAGGTCGACACTGGCACACCACGAGTCGAGTCTGGCACAGCATCCTAAATTCAGAGGTCGACATTTGTTCGCGACGAGTCAAGCTAACTCACCAGCCACTCTTAAGGGATGCAAACCTGAATGTCCGGAGGTCGACTCTGGCACACCAGCCACTCTCTGTGTTGGCTCTGTGCCACTTAAGGGGTCGACTCGCCATTCACTGGAGTCGACTCCCTTAGACTGGAGTCGACCCCAGCACACCAGGCACTCTTAAGGGTCGACTCCCTTATGTCCAGAGGTCGACTCCAGTCTGCCTGAGGTCGACACTTAGGCTCTGGCTAACTTTGGGTGCTCTCTGTCTTGCCTCTGTGCCACTTAAGGGGTCGACTCGCCATTCACTGGAGTCGACCCCAGCACACCAGGCACTCTTAAGGGTCGACTCCCTTATGTTCAGAGGTCGACTCCAGTCTGCCTGAGGTCGACACTTAGGCTCTGGCTGTTTTTGGGGACAGAACAAAGACAGAGAGTGGACCTTAGCTCAGCCAAGCCTAAGAGTCGACCTCTTTTCCTACCGAGTCGATAGCGGGACAGATCGAGTCGACTCCAATATTTTCGGAGTCGACTCGTTAAGAGTCTCAGATTAGGCAAAGTCGAAGGGAAGCCGGGAAACGGGATTTTAGGTGTCAATATAAATTTTTCCACGCCATATTCAACTATTGTAATTGTCAGAGCTGACGTCGAATGCTATGCCAACCGTTGATTAACTGTGTATCATTACATGTTTGTAACAATTTTTTAACTGCATTCCGGTTTGAAGTAACTGAATTAAAATCTAACAAAAAATCAACATATACAATTCAGTTTGCACTTCATTAACATCAATACAAGAGTTTTGTTCTTAATATGCTGTGACTAACATGAAAATACATTGCAGGTATCTCGATACATTCTTCATAATGTCCATATTCTTTACTTGATGACCTCATTACAAGTCCTTCTATTGTGCCCAACCTTCCCGCATCGTCCACATCTCATTTCACGTACTGACTCCACTTGCGAAGGTCTTCTCTTCTTTTTAGGCCTGCCAGGACGTGTCTTTCTTATAGGGGGTAGAATGTGGATCTCTTCAGAGGCACTTTGGGGTTTCTCCATGTCAGGAATTGGACTGATTGCTTCGGCATATGTTACTCTATACAATTCAGCTTGGAAGCAATTGTCGGTGAATTGGTATAGTGATCTGCCGTCCTTCTCGATGCATGCACAAGCATGCTTACATGGCATGCGGAAGATTCGCCACTCGCCACAAGAGCAGCTACACATATGCAGGTCAACTTTGCATGAGTAGTTGGTATCCTTTACATCATATATCATTATGTTGGACGTAAATACAGCTAATCTCCGACCATCTTCCGCATTTTTTTGCAACACTTTCTCCGCATCAGGACAAAGTTGAGATTGAATGCTATATCCTCGATTACGCCGTTGATGCATCATCTGCATTATTTGGATCCTTATATGGTCAACCATCTGAGGCACAGAGAGATGACGAGCCTCCAGGACCCAACTATTAAAAGACTCTGCCACATTCGATGTCATGATGCCCCAGCGTGGACCTGGAAATACAGCATTCGCCCAATGCTCCGGCTTTGCATGTAGGAGAAAGGTGGTAGCACCAGGGGCTTCTGATGTAAGCTTTGCAATTAGCTTTCGGAATACAGTAAGCCTTGGTGTATAGGCAGCAGCATTTAGTAAATCAATGAGCCTCTTTCTCTCAGCTGCACGATAATGGACAAGGACCTGCATTGATAATTAAAATCAAATATACCACATGCTACATTACTTAGATACTTTGTAGTTTAAATTATTCATAATATGACGATGCAAACCTGATTCTTGAAGTTTTCTTTCACATGACGTATACAATATGAGTGGTAAGAATCAGGAAAGTACTTAGGCACGGATTTAATAATGCCCTGATGTCTATCCGTCATAAATGTGAACTGTTGACCACTATACTCAGTACAACTATGAATAGCTTCTTTCAGAAACCGGCAAAACCATTCCCAATTTTCATCACATTCTATATCTACAACACCATAAGCTATAGGAAACATATCATCATTTCCATCTTTGGAAGTGGCTCCAAGCAATACACCTCCATCCTTATGCTTTATAAATGTGCCATCCATAAAAATCAGAGGACGACATCCTTTTATGAAACCCATTAGTGAAGCATGAAAACAAATGAATAGACGTCTGAATCGACCATCAATTATTTCGTACTCTGCAATGCTGCCGGGGTTGGTCTGACGAATGGCATCGCAATACCAGCGAATCCGTTCATAAGATAGCCGGCTGTTACCATAAAGATCCATCATGGCCACCTCCTTACCACGCCAAGCTTGATGATACGGCAATTCAACACCATATTGTCGTCGAATATCCTTTACAATATCACTCGGCTTATATAACGGCATATCTTGAAGTTGATCTTTAACAATTTTGGAAACCCAACGTTTTGAAGCCTTTGGATGAGACCGCACTTGCAATCCTCCTCCACATGTGTGGTTACAGTGCATTTTTTTAATTGCAAACTTTTCACCATTCCCAAGGCGAGAAGCATGAATACGCCATTCGCAACCTTCATAAACACATTCTACAGTAACTCGATCACGATCGTTCTTCACGAAGACAAAATCCCTGCAAATTGCAATGCAATAGTTGCGAATGGTGTCACGTAGAGTTTCCACATTCATGAACTCCTGACCAACACCCTCTATACTATTTTTCCAATCATCCAACGATTTTTTTTTACTTGCTTCCTCTTCAATTGCGGCTCTTGTTTCTTCAACAACTTGACCAAAATTACTTGAGCTACCCTTCGAAAAATTTTTCCCTCTCGAACTGATTTCAGCACAATGCGATGAGCCACTGTTCATACAATAGGATAAACATTATTTTAGCAAACTTACTAAAATCCGTTGCACAAAACAATATTTAAAAAAGGGAATACCTCTCAATTACCACAGCAGCACCTTCGATCAAGGTTGGAGAATGAGTAACAACCATCTCGATCACCTTGGCATTTAAGTTGACGTGTATTTCATGCATGTTACGAACATCCTTATCGCTCATGAGCGTAACAAGCATTTTAGACTTGTTTGGAATATAAAACTTAACTTCTATCATTGTAGAAGATAAATGTCTCCATCTTTCAACTATTTCCTTAAAAATTTGATCAAGAATTGTGTCTTTTGAGATGGAAATAATCACAGCTTCACTACCATAAGAACAAATGGCCATAAAAACAGAGCTACCAGTGTCTTCCGAAGCCATGACAATGGAAAAAAGAGGAGGCAATGAACAGATAATTCCGAATTGCAAACAGACTTAGGAATATAGTGGAGCAGAGTCTCACTACACAGAGAAAGAGGGACTATTAGCGTTCTCTCAAACAGGGAACCGGTAAAGAGTAAGATGTAGTCTCAACGTTTTTAGGTCAACACAAAGGCTCGACATGCTCTCTCCCTATCCATCTAGCATCCATCCTAATGGGTGCTTGTCTCTTCCCAGACCAAACAATCTCCATTGGCAAAGACAAAACAGAGAAGAACGGAGACATAACGCATACCCTGTTGCGGCCTATTTTTACACCTTTTTCCCGTCTCAAAATCTTCCTCGAAAGCCATCTTCGGTAAACACCTTCCGTGGGATCACCAGGGGCATCCACGCTTAAGGGCTGCAAGTCGGATTTTTACTTCGGAGCATCTTCGGTACACAAAAACAGAGTGTTTCCGGTTCCAAAACAGAACACGATACCTATTTTTTTCCCGCTTCCGGTAGCCTGGGGGGTACTTAAGTAGCCTGGGGGCACTTTGGGTACTATATTTTAAAGCAAACAGTAACTTAGGGACCGGGAATTAAAGATCCATGAAGCGGTGGACCGGAAGTTTGTTTTTGGGTCAACCGGGACCTCTTGTTCCAGCGGGGTCTTTTGAGGGACGGGAAAGTAATTTCCCGTATTTTTTTCTTTTGTGTGGAACTCCCCTCCTCCGAAGAGATCCTGGAACCGGACCCCCCAAGCTTGCCTTCATCTTCACGCATTGATTCCCTTTTATAGCCTTCACCTGGGTTGGAGGATAAGGTTGATTGAGCTGATCTGCTGTTGGGAAGATGAGCTGAGATTTCTTCAACGTGGAGGAGATGCGGCTGGTAGTTGATCCGGAAGTTGTGTTGCTTGATCTTCGGTTGCAGGGGATGGCGAGGATGTGGAGCAAGATGCAAGAGATGCTGGGATGAATCCATGGATAAGGATCAACTCAGGAGCTTGGAACGTTGTGGATGCAGTGGAATTAACCGACGCTTCTTCACGTGGAACGGCTGGGACACGGAACAGCGGATGAAGCCGGAAGATTCAGAGAAAAGGATAAGGTTGAATCGCGGAAGAAAAGGGATAAGAATGAGTTGTATAAGCGGCTGGGAACGGTTCTGAAACAGGGAAGCTTGGTCTGTGGACGTGACGTGGAAGGAATCCATTGCGGGTTGGCTTGATTTGGCTGGGAGGAAGACGGGACGGCTGGCGGATGTTTGGGATGAAGTTTAGCCGGAAGATAAGATCTAGACTCTGGTTTGAAGATGTTTGGATGCCATGAAATCTCGGGAAGATGAAGCCAAATCGCAGATGATTCGGGATGCTTACTGGCTGGAAACAGGGGATGGTGAATCGCAAGAGGATGAAGATAAGATGAGCTAGGAGCAGGGGATTGTTCACAGTTGAAGATGCCGATAGGAAGAGGATGAGGATGCTGAGAGTTCGGAGAAGGAAATGATGGGCTGGATGCGAGTTTATCCCGTAAATGCTAGAGATCAAGCTCCCTTGCTCTGTTCTATTTCCGTGAAATCTGGGAAGATGGATCGGAAGCTATGCCATGGGAGATTGGCTCTGTTTTGAAACTAAAACAAGGGAGGTGATCCATGGGATTCGGCAGCTCGGGCGTTGGATTGAGAGGATCTCGGCTGGGAGATAATCCAGATGAGGATGAGAGTTGGGAATCCAGTTGGGATAAGCTGGGATGGAATCGTGAGATGAGTAGAGGCTTTGAACGCGGATGGGATGAAGGCTGATGGATTCGGCTGGGAGCTGGATATGAAGTGATCTCAAAGGGGTTATGGCTCTGATCCGTGATAACGTTGAATCCTGGATAGCCGTGGGATAAGGATAAAGAGCCAACGTGGAGATGCACGGGAGAAACGGACGGCCATGTGGAATGTGCGAAATGCTGGGAGGAGATGTTAATCAGCTTGGAATGATGCCTTTTAGGATGTGATTAACTCGGGAGAAAATTGGAGTTGATCCCGGTTGGATGAAGGAGTTGTTCGGATGGGGTTTGTTGCTGGAAATTGGACCCGGGGGCCACCGTGAAGCCGGGGAAGGAGGAGCTCCGCTGCTGCAGGGGGCGGACGGTGGTGCGCCGGCTGGCTGCGTCCTCCGCCGGGGGGCGTGGGAGCGTCCGAAGAGGGGTGGTGCGTCCAGTCCTGTCCTGTCCTGCAAAAAAGCCGGTGGCCGGGCTCTCCGGCGCCGGCCCTCCGATGCCTAAGTCAGAGGGGGCAAGTATGTGGAGAGAGCAGGGGAGAGAGTATGTGGAGAAGACAGAATCTTGTGTTTAATTGTGTCTGTGTTGTTTTCTTCTT
The DNA here is from genome assembly GCF_009389715.1 of Phoenix dactylifera. Lineage (NCBI taxonomy): Eukaryota > Viridiplantae > Streptophyta > Magnoliopsida > Arecales > Arecaceae > Phoenix > Phoenix dactylifera. Next base: position 12,564,518 of record NC_052396.1, on the reverse strand, counting down.
TTTTTTTCTCCGGTCTAGGAGGGTTCTGTCCGGGGTCCCCCTCCTTTTCCCCCCAGGTTTCCTTTTATAGAAGGATTTTTGTTACCTGGGAGGTGACAGGAGGTTTGTCATCTTTTGTAATAATTGGGCACGATTTGGCCCATTAATGGCGTAGTGGAGAACGGGACCGAATCGGACCGGAATCAGGGAGTTGTCACGGTCGATCGGACCTGTTGGAGTGGTTGAACCGCCGGCTGTGGTGGGCCTGGGGTCCGTGGATGGTAAGTGCATTTATTACCGAATGAACCGGCGGTCAGGGAGAGCCATACGCTCTGATGGTTCAGTGATCCGGAGATCGTCTTGGGCCGTGCTCATTAAATGACTGGGTGCATCGGAGACTTGAGGGAGTCTCATGCATTAATGGCAGGTCGTGCCGAATACCTGCAGAGATCTTATGCCTTGATGGCTTGGAGATGGTGGCAGATTGAAGTGGAGTCATGTATTTAGTTGTCAGATCCTTTGGAGGGTTAGGCGGAGATTGGATATTTGGCTAAGGCATGGGCTCGGCGGGGTTGCCTTTCTGGTCGGCGCTCTCTGGTCTCGGCCTTCTGGTCTCGGCCTTCTGGTCTCGGCTCTCTGGTCTCGGCTCTCTGGTCTCGGCCTTCTGTGCTCGGCAGCCTTCTGTGCTCGGCCTGCTGTGCTCGGCTCGGCCTATGAGCTCGATCACTTAGATGAGCTCGAGAGCAGAAGAGCCCGAGCACTTGGATGAGCTCGAGGGCGGAAGAGCCCGATCACTTGATGAGCTCGAGGGCGGAAGAGCCCGATCACTTTGAGCTCGAGAGCGGAAGAGCCCGATCACTTTGAGCTCGAGAGCGGAAGAGCCCGATCACTTGGATGAGCTCGAGAGCGGACGGATTTGGGTGCTATAATTGCATTTGTGGGGTGGTCCATTTTTCCACCAACACTACCCCCCGACTTCCGAGTTCGAGCTGCCTTTTGGCTCGGACGAAGGAAGTAGTCCAGTCGTCGATCATCCTGTAATATAGCCAAATATATATGGAGATGTGCGTGCCAAGCAGGATGTACCTTTCATGCAGTTAGAGTTAAAGTGCTTTAGGTCGACTCAGCGGCCTTCTTTGGCTTGTGGTCAACTCAGCAGGGTGCCCCCACTCAGATCGGGGCGTGTTGTCGTAGGAGGCGTCGAATGGCGTTGAAAGGCGTCGAATGGCGTTGAATGTCGTCGAATGGCGTCGAAATGTCGTCGAATGGCGTCGAAATGTCGTCGAATGGCGTCGAAGTGTCGTCGAATGGCGTCGAAGTGTCGTCGAATGTCGTCGAAGTGTTGTCGAATGGCGTCGAAGTGTCGTCGAATGGCGTCGAAGTTGGCATTCCGAGCTTAGCCAGAGCATCATTGGAGACGCATACAGGAGACGGACTTCGTCCGTCGGTGATCGTGCACCCTATTCGGGGCGACGTTGGTCGTTTTTTGGATTCTCCGACCTGGAAATAGATAAAATATTGAAATTATTTGAAGCCAAAGTGGCGTCCTGTACCTTTTGGAGATATTTTGATGGCTTCCGAACTTCGAAGTCCCTCAGGACTTGGCTCAGCACCGGCCTTCTTTGGCTCAATTTTCTGGGAGGTGTTCTGCATTCGGGCTTCTGAGCTCGGGCTTTGGAGCTTGGCAGCCTTCTGAGCTCGGCGGCCTTCGGTGCTCGGCCTTCTGAGCTCGGCGGCCTTCGGAGCTCGGCCTTCTGAGCTCGGCATTCTTCTGAGCTCGGCAGCCTTCTGGACCATGAAAGGATTTAGCTTCATAGTACTTTCTTGGGGTAGAATCTCCTATGAATCTAGCCAGAGGAGCGCTCATCCTTTGGAAGGCATACAAAATAAGGCATCAGCCGAGCTTTCATTATGTACTAAAATCCTTTTTTAAAGCCTTGCAATGATGAGGGAAATAGCTACAGCGTCGTCATAAAGAGGGCTCAACACCCTTTTGGTCTTCATCAGAAAAGGAGATGTGACTTTCACAGTGCACGGATGCTTTGAGGAAGCACTTTTTTCCGAGCTCGGAGCTTCTGGTGCCTCTAGTTGCCCGCCCTCTGATGGTATTGATGATGCCCGTGAGAGGTCAGTTGTCATTCTGCTCCTTATGCGGCACTGGATTTTGTTCCTCGGGCTCTCTCCTGTAGGCATGATCACGGACAAAATAACTCAACCGACCTCGGCGGACAAGTGCCTCGATCTCATCACGAAGCTCGTAGCAATCCTCCGTATCATGGCCGCGATCTCGGTGGAAGCGGCAGTACTTTTTCGAGTGCTTCCGCGACTCTGTCGGACGCATTCTCAATGGAGGTCGGAGGTAGCCCCGACCCTCAATCTCCATGAGAATTTCTGCTCGGGTGGATGTGAGAGGAGTGTACGTCTGAAATTTTTGGAGGGGAGACCCCGGGCGAGCTAGGCTCTTGGGCCAAGGAGGCTCTTTATCATGCCAGGGGAATCTGCTACTTGGTTGGGAGTGCTCCTGGTGCTTCTTCTGCATCTTGGCAGGTTGTTCGGCTTCCTCCCGCCGAGAGGCCATGGCTTCCTCAGCCTTGGCGTACTTGCGAGCTCGGGCCAACATTTCGGTGAGGTCCGCAGGGAAGTTCTTCTCGATAGAGAAGAGGAACCTGTAAGACCGGGCTCCAGTCTTTAGTGCCGACATGGCGATTGATTGGTCCAACTCCCGGACTTCCCATGTTGCGGCAGTAAACCGATCCAAGTACTCCTTGAAGGACTCTCCCTCCTCTTGTTTGATGTCAAGGAGGGAGTCAGATGTCCGCCGCTGGGGCTGGCTGGCGGCAAAGTTGCCAGCAAATTGTCTGCCGAGCTGCTCAAAGGAAGAGACAGTACTCGGCTTCAGCCCGGTAAACCAAAGCCGGGCTGGTCCTCGGAGTGTCGCCGGGAAAGCCTTGCACATCATGGCTTCCGAGGCTCCTTGTAGGGCCATTAAGACCCGGTAACTCTCCAGGTGGTCAAAGGGATCTGCCTTGCCGTTGTAAGGCTCCACCTGGGGCATCTTGAACCGGAGGGGAACCGGTTCATCTTCAATCTCCTGGGAGAAGGGCGACTTCGTATTGAACTCGAAGTCGCCGTTACGTCCCGATTTTCTCCCGTGGAGTGCCTGGATTTGGCGCTCCAGCTTTTCGACCTTCTTGTCGAGTTCATCATTCTGGAGGATCGCTACAGCGGTTCCTCTGGGTGCAGGTTGCCCTGGAACCGACTCGGCTTCTGAAGGCTGTGGCCAGCCTCCGTGATCTCTGACTGGGTGCTCTCTCCAGAGGGAGGCCTGGACTTGAGAGTCCTGACCTCGAAAAGGAAGCCTGCTTGTAGGGGGCTCCGGTTGAACTGGAGCCGGGGGAGGCGGTGCTGCTGGGATGCCCCTGGGTTGCAAACTTTGGACGGCGGTAGCCAACGCCTGCACTTGCTGCACCAGGGCATCAAATTGTTCCGGTTGAACTTGAGGTGCTGGCTCAACCGGGGGTGGTGAGTTCCGAACGGAACTTTCTGGGCTTGGTGGAGGACGCCGAGAGGCGTTGGAAGCCCCTTTGCTTCTTAGCTTCATGGTAGCGAACTCGGGCCCTTCCTCTAGCGCCAACTGTTGCTGGAAATTGGACCCGGGGGCCACCGTGAAGCCGGGGAAGGAGGAGCTCCGCTGCTGCAGGGGGCGGACGGTGGTGCGCCGGCTGGCTGCGTCCTCCGCCGGGGGGCGTGGGAGCGTCCGAAGAGGGGTGGTGCGTCCAGTCCTGTCCTGTCCTGCAAAAAAGCCGGTGGCCGGGCTCCCCGGCGCCGGCCCTCCGATGCCTAAGTCAGAGGGGGCAAGTATGTGGAGAGAGCAGGGGAGAGAGTATGTGGACAAGACAGAATCTTGTGTTTAATTGTGTCTGTGTTGTTTTCTTCTTTTTTTTTCCCCGGTCTAGGAGGGTTCTGTCCGGGGTCCCCCTCCTTTTCCCCCCAGGTTTCCTTTTATAGAAGGATTTTTGTTACCTGGGAGGTGACAGGAGGTTTGTCCTCTTTTGTAATAATTGGGCACGATTTGGCCCATTAATGGCGTAGTGGAGAACGGGACCGAATCGGACCGGAATCAGGGAGTTGTCACGGTCGATCGGACCTGTTGGAGTGGTTGAACCGCCGGCTGTGGTGGGCCTGGGGTCCGTGGATGGTAAGTGCATTTATTACCGAATGAACCGGCGGTCAGGGAGAGCCATACGCTCTGATGGTTCAGTGATCCGGAGATCGTCTTGGGCCGTGCTCATTAAATGACTGGGTGCATCGGAGACTTGAGGGAGTCTCATGCATTAATGGCAGGTCGTGCCGAATACCTGCAGAGATCTTATGCCTTGATGGCTTGGAGATGGTGGCAGATTGAAGTGGAGTCATGTATTTAGTTGTCAGATCCTTTGGAGGGTTAGGCGGAGATTGGATATTTGGCTAAGGCATGGGCTCGGCGGGGTTGCCTTTCTGGTCGGCGCTCTCTGGTCTCGGCCTTCTGGTCTCGGCCTTCTGGTCTCGGCTCTCTGGTCTCGGCTCTCTGGTCTCGGCCTTCTGTGCTCGGCAGCCTTCTGTGCTCGGCAGCCTTCTGTGCTCGGCCTGCTGTGCTCGGCTCGGCCTATGAGCTCGATCACTTAGATGAGCTCGAGAGCAGAAGAGCCCGAGCACTTGGATGAGCTCGAGGGCGGAAGAGCCCGATCACTTGATGAGCTCGAGGGCGGAAGAGCCCGATCACTTTGAGCTCGAGAGCGGAAGAGCCCGATCACTGTGAGCTCGAGAGCGGAAGAGCCCGATCACTTGGATGAGCTCGAGAGCGGACGGATTTGGGTGCTATAATTGCATTTGTGGGGTGGTCCATTTTTCCACCAACAGGGTTAAACGAGGATGGTTTACGAATCCGTGTTGTACTCGGAGGGATCGATTGGCTTGGACGATGGAGCTCTACTCTGATAGAATAGCTGGCCGAGTGTTGGATTTGGTTCGGGAGAGTGATACGGCTTTGTTCTTTGAACAGGCTCTAGAAAGGGACTCGGATTGGTTGAAGCTTTGGGATCCGTGCAACTAGATGATATACTTTGAGATATGCGAAACAAATAATTGAAGGGATTTTATTAAAATAGGATCATGTGGAAAAAGAGTTGGAATGAGTGAGGAGAAATTTAGGTGAACGTATGAAGAGTCAGGAATTAATGGGAAGCACTGGGTTTTGGAAACGAGTTATTGGAGTCGACTCTGAAAATATAAAATTGTGAAATGATGTAGTGTCCGTTTAGGCTTTACCTAATTGAGCTTGACTTGACCTGCATGCATTAAACTTAATCAATAAATAATCAAATCAAACTTGAATTACCTTTGATAATTCATTAAAATGCACTGGTGAAGGTAATACATTTTTTAGTTGAATTTACAAAATATGTAAATTAAAATAATGATAAGTGCTATGAATAAGATATTAATTTATGCATTATTTAGCACTTATCAGTTGAGTCTGGTGAATAAAGAGAGAGAGAGGAGGAGAGAATGAAGGGAGAAGAGAGGAGAGAGTGGAGGGAGAAGAAAGAAACTTGAAAATCATCCATTGCTTCAAGCATGAACTCCGCCTAAAGCTCTTTCCAAAGCTTTGGCCAAAGTTTCTGTTAGATGCTTCTCGTTTACTACAGTCATTGGTTGAGAGCTCCATTGAAGACCTCATGGACCATAGCCAATACTGAATGGTGGTTCTATGGGTTCTCCACGTATGAGGTAAGAGACTTGCTGATTTTAACTAATTTTTCTAACAAAAACTCTTTCAAATCTCTTAAATATATTAATGCTGACAAGAAAAGATTGTTGGTTTTTTTTTCAATAGCATGATTCGCCATCCTCATTGATGTGGCCGGGATTTGTTGGCCTATGACCATTATCGACCAGACCAGTAGATTAGACCAGTCGACGAGACAGACCAACCAGTAACAATGGGCCACGTATCCCTGATTCAAACCACATTAGAAGTAGTTAAAGCCTATTACGAAGGGTGATTACAACCCCCTGCATTTATGAGACAAATGGAGGGATGGTTACAGCTCCTCACATAGGTTTGGGCAGTTATTACATGTTTGAGCAGTTATTGCACGTCTGATGGTTATGTCATGCTTGCTCTTTTATGGTAACAACTCTATACCTGCACTCTATATACATAGGACTCGAGAGGCCTCTAGGTATGTTGATTCTTCTCTCCACCCCACTCTACATCGCTCTTACGCTAGGATCTCCACTGTTCTACCAAAACTCAGTCTAACTTAGATATCGGAGGATCCCCTACCGGATCAATTCCAGCAACCTCGGTGTTTTTATTTTCTGTTTGCATGTCGGATTTTCTACTTTGGTTCGACCTTCCACCATTCACCATTTCAGTCAACTTATTTGGCTCTTCTAAGTCGGACCTTGACAATTCGTCAGATCGGATTTTGGGGGTAACACTCACCATGTTTCAGAGAAGTAATCAGTAAGTTGATGCACAAAAATAAGAATTTGGAGATGAGATCCAGACCTACAAATCGAGGAGAAAGTGCTTGACATGGTGCGCAGTTGCTTCTTGGATAGTCATAGGAGATGGTGGGCACTGAAGTGAACCACTAGAAAGTCGGATAGGGAGGAAAAGAGAGAAGGGGAAGAAGAGAGAGAAAGAGAGGAGGAAGAGAGAGAAATCCACTCTCTCCTCTCTTCATGACGGCCCGACCCTTTTTCTCTTCCCTCTCGCAAGTCCTAGGGGTTGGCGGCCATGGTGGCCCGCCCCCCACTCGACAGCGGCCACAACATTGGCCAACTGGCATAGAGCGATGACAAACTAGAGAGGATGAAGGCCCCTATTTTGGAAAAAATTTCTAGCAATTTTCAGCTCAAAACAAGGTGAACGAAGGCTCAGACGGCGGAAAAGAAGGAGAAAAAGATGAAGAACCCTTACCTAGGTACATCAAGGTGTCTTGGCGGCTCTCTGACGATGAATTAAGGAAGAAGGATCCAGAAGAGAGCTCAATTTTGTCGTGATTTCTCACCTAATTTTTGATGGATTCTCAAAGGAGGAGGATGGAATCCTTAAATAGGAAAGAATACTTGTTCGATTCGCCTTCAATCATTAGATTTTCAGGTGCAATAAGGCAATAAAATCGTGAGACATCGGGGAATCATGGGCTTGGACCCTCCGGGCCGACCCATGATCGAGTTGGCTGACTGGGTAGCTTGGGTCGAGTTGGCCCTGGCTTATTCGGGCTGACCCACAAGCCCAAAGGCTTGGCTAGTCATGATCGGGCTGGGCCTGGCCACTCCGAGCCGGCCCACGAGCCCAAAAAATTTGGGTTATTACACTAACCAAATCAAGCCCAAACAAATAAGTGCCTAAAATTTGAGGCCCATACCAAGCCCATGGCCAATGCCAAAATGCCTTGCCCGATCTAAAACTAGTCTGACCCCATGGTCTTAGGTTATGCTCGTGTATATTTGTAGCCCTAGATATTGTACAGATCTAAATATTTTTTTATAGATTTTTTAATTAGACGACTACAAGTTTTCAAACATGGAACTAGAAAAATTTAAAAAAATTACAGCAACACCTCTTTAACTTTTGACAATTTGTCCTTATGCCCTAAAACTTCTAATTTTTTCAATAAGACCCCAAAACTTAAGATTTGGTTGCAATGTAGCCCAACCATTTATCTCTATTACAATTCATGAATACACGATTGTCTGGTCAGATAAGTTTAGAAATAAAATTCCATTAATACCCTTTTCTCCTAGATTAGAAGAGGAGTTACTTTATGATGGGACCAGAAGGAAATCTCATGGCGATCACCATTCCTCTATCTTTCTTTCCTTTTGAATAGGGGCTTCCTAGTTCGGTTGAGTCCGGTGAATAGAGAGAGAGAGAGAGGAGGAGAGAACGAAGGGAGAAGAGAGGAGAGAGTGGAGGGAGAAGAAAGAAACCTGAAAATCATCCATAGCTCCAAGCATGAACTCCGCCCAAAGCTCTTTCCAAAGCTTTGGCCAAAGTTTCTGTTAGATGCTTCTCGTTTACTACAGTCATTGGTTGAGGGCTCCATTGAAGACCTCATGGACCATAGCCAATCCTGAATGGTGGTTCTATGGGTTCTCCATGTATGAGGTAAGAGACTTGCTGATTTTAACTAATTTTCCAAACAAAAACTCTTTCAAATCTTAAATATATTAATGCTGACAGGAAGAGAATGTAGTTTTTTTTTTCAATAGCATGATTCGCCATCCTCATTGATGTGGCCGGGATTCGTTGGCCTATGACCATTATCGACCAGATTAGTAGATTAGACCAGTCGACGAGACCGGCCAACCAGTAACAATGGGCCACATATCCCTGATTCAAACCACATTAGAAGTAGTTAAAGCCTATTACGGAGGGTGATTACAACCCCCTGCATTTGTGAGACAAATGGAGGGATGGTTACAGCTCCTCACATAGGTTTGGGCAGTTATTACATGTTTGAGCAGTTATTGCACGTCTTATGGTTACGTCGTGCTTGCTCTTTTATGGTAACAACTCTATACCTGCACTTCTATATACATAAGACTCGAGAGACCTCTAGGTATGTTGATTCTGCTCTCCACTCTACTCTACATCGCTCTTACGCTAGGATCTCCACTGTTCTACCAAAACTCAGCCTAACTTAGATATCGGAGGATCCCCTACCGGATCAATTCCAGCAACCTCGGTGTTTCTATTTTCTGTTTGCATGTCGGATTTTCTACTTTGGTTCGACCTTCCACCATTCACCATTTCAGTCAACTTATTCGGCTCTTCTAAGTCGGACCTTGACACTTCGTTAGATCGGATTTTGGGGGTAACACTCACCATGTTTCAGAGAAGTAATCAGTAGGTTGATGCACAAAAATAGGAATTTGGAGATGAGATCCAGACCTACAAATTGAGGAGAAAGTGCTTGACATAGTACCTACTTGCTTCTTGGATAGTCACAGGAGATGGTGGGCACTGAAGTGGACCACTAGGAAGTCGGATAGGGAGGGAAAGAGAGAAGGGGAAGAAGAGAGAGAAAGAGAGGAGGAAGAGAGAGAAATCCACTCTCTCCTCTCTTCATGACGGCCCGACCCTTTCTCTCTTTCCTCTCGCAAGTCCTAGGAGTTGGCGGCCATGGTGGCCCGCCCCCCACTCGACAGCGGCCGCAACATTGGCCAACTGGCGGCTAGCGATGATATACTAGAGAGGATGAAGGCCCCTATTTTGGATAAAATTTCTAGCAATTTTCAGCTCATAACAAGGTGAAACGAAGGCTCAGACAGCGGAAAAGAAGTAGAAAAAGATGAAGAACCCTTACCTAGGTACATCAATGTGTCTCGGCGGCTCTCCGACGACGAATCACGGAAGAATGATCCAGAAGAGAGCTCAATTTTGTGGTGATTTCTCTCCTAATTTTTGATGGATTCTCAAAGGAGGAGGATGGAATCCTTAAATAGGAAAGAATACTTGTTCGATTCGCCTTCAATCATTAGATTTTCAGGTGCAATAAGGCAATGAAATCGTGAGACATCGGGGAATCATGGGCTTGGACACTCCGCGCCGACCCATGATCGAGTTGGCTGACTGGGTAGCTTGGGTCGAGTTGGCCCTGGCCTATTCAGGCTGACCCACAAGCCCAAAGGCTTGGCTAGTCATGATCGACCTGGGCCTGGCCACTCCAGGCCGGCTCACGAGCCCAAAATATCTGGGTTATTACACTAACCAAATCAAGCCCAAACAAATAAGTGCCTAAAATTTGAGGCCCATACCAAGCCCATGGCCAATGCCAAAATGCCTTGCCCGATCTAAAACTAGTCTGACCCCATGGTCTTAGGTTATGCTCGTGTATATTTGTAGCCCTAGATATTGTACAGATCTAAATATTTTTTTATAGATTTTTTAATTAGACGACTACAAGTTTTCAAACATGGAACTAGAAAAATTTAAAAAAAATACAGCAACACCTCTTTAACTTTTTACAATTTGTCCTTATGCCCTAAAACTTCTAATTTTTTCAATAAGACCCCAAAACTTAAGATTTGGTTGCAATGTAGCCCAACCATTTATCTCTATTACAATTCATGAATACACGATTGTCTGGTCAGATAAGTTTAGAAATAAAATTCCATTAATACCCTTTTCTCCTAGATTAGAAGAGGAGTTACTTTATGATGGGACCAGAAGGAAATCTCATGGCGATCACCATTCCTCTGTCTTTCTTTCCTTTTGAATAGGGGCTTCCTAGTTCGGTTGAGTCCGGTGAATAGAGAGAGAGAGAGAGAGGAGGAGAGAACGAAGGGAGAAGAGAGGAGAGAGTGGAGGGAGAAGAAAGAAACCTAAAGATCATCCATAGCTTCAAGCATGAACTCTGCCCAAAGCTCTTTCCAAAGCTTTGGCCAAAGTTTTTGTTAGATGCTTCTCGTTTACTATAGTCATTGGTTGAGGGCTCCATTGAAGACCTCATGGACCATAGCCAATCCTGAATGGTGGTTCTATGGGTTCTCCACGTATGATGTAAGGGACTTACTGATTTTAACTAATTTTCCAAACAAAAACTCTTTCAAATCTCTTACATGGACCATAGCCAATCCTGAATGGTGGTTCTATGGGTTCTCCACGTATGATGTAAGAGACTTACTGATTTTAACTAATTTTCCAAACAAAAACTCTTTCAAATCTCTTAAATATATTAATGCTGACAAGAAGAGAATGTAGTTTTTTTTTCAATAGCATGATTCGCCATCCTCATTGATGTTGCCAGGATTCATTGGCCTTTGACCATTGTCGACCAGAGTAGTAGATTAGACCAGTCGATGAGACCGGCCAACCAGTAACAATGGGCCACATATCCCTGATTCAAACCACATTAGAAGTAGTTAAAGCCTATTATGGAGGGTGATTACAACCCCCTGCATTTGTGAAACAAATGGAGGGATGGTTATAGCTCCTCACATAGGTTTGGGCAGTTATTACATGTTTGAATAGTTATTGCACATCTGATGGTTACGTCGTGCTTGCTCTTTTATGGTAACAACTCTATACCTGCACTTCTATATATATAGGACTCGAGAGACCTCTAGGTATGTTGATTCTGCTCTCCACTCTACTCTACATCGCTCTTACGCTAGGATCTCTACTGTTCTACCAAAACTCAGCCTAACTTAGATATCGGAGGATCCCCTACCGGATCAATTCCAGCAACCTCGGTGTTTCTATTTTCTGTTTGCATGTCGGATTTTCTACTTTGGTTCAACCTTTCACAATTCACCATTTCAGTCAACTTATTCGCCTCTTCTAAGTCGGACGTTGACACTTCGTCAGATCGGATTTTGGGGGTAACACTCACCATGTTTCAGAGAGGTAATCAGTAAGTTGATGCACAAAAATAAGAATTTGGAGTTGAGATCCAGACCTACAAATCGAGGAGAAAGTGCTTGACATAGTGCCTAGTTGCTTCTTGGATAGTCATAGGAGATGGCGGGCACTGAAGTGAACCACTAGGAAGTCGGATAGGGAGGGACCAAGTGTAACATTTTGAAAATTCTGGAGTCCAAGTGTTACTATTGTAAATTTATGTGGTTTGTTTGTAATATTTTAAGAATGCAACAAATGGGAATATTTGCTTTTTGTATTAACTATGTTTTTATATCTTATGTCTAAAGACAAGAATGACATATTAGAAATTTTCTAACATTATGCAATCACATTTCAACTGCTAGTGAACCTAGGTTGTTTTTGTGGTACAAATATATACATAGTAAATTTTTGGAGATTAAGTATTATAGTTGTAACTTTTGGGATCTGTCTGTAATATTTTAAAAATGCAGTGAATTGAAATGCTTGCTATCTGGTGCAAGCTATGTCTTTGGTTCTCATGTTTATGATACTTTTGATATAGTAGAATCATATTTCAGTCACTAAAACTGATTCTTACGAGCGCTAACCCGTTGATACTCAAGCTGATACCTAAGGACATGAAATCAAGTTTCAGTTTACGGAACCAGATTATAGAATAACTTCAGTTTATCAGCAAATAGTTTAAGGTATACATCTGATACTTAAGTACTACAAGTAAAATATAATGGACTACTGATAATATCACATTCTGCTACATATCAAAAATAATTAATACATCTTGGACTCAGCAGAAATAAAACCAAAGTAGTACTCAAGCTGCTGATATTTAAGTTTCAGTAGCACAAATGAAACAAACTTAACATTTTGTAAACCAAGCTGCTGAAACATAAGTTGATACTGAAGTATCAGCCCAACCTACTGATGCTTAAGTCCTATATATTCTACAGACTACAGACCAAATGAAGCTGCTAAAAATGTCACATTTAGCTGAAAAAAAGTGTCCCATTCAACTAAAACAAACATATAAGATTCAGCTGTGCCATCACATTCAACTGAAATAAAAAAATCTCACATTGACAAATAACTGAAATAAAAGAATCATATTTCTCATTCACTATTACATGAAAGTGTCACATTCACCATTACATTCAATTGTGTCATATACCAAAAGTATCATAAATTGTATCAAATGATATCAATTGGCGTCACAAACAGTGCCATTCAACTATATAAAATGATAGCAAAATAGTATAAAAGAGTGCCAAATCCTCCATGAGGCCTTTGAGAGGATTAAGTCTAACTTCTTGAGGATGCTGCTTTTGCTGCTGGTGCTAATGTTGCTGCTACTGCTGGTGGTGGTGCTGATGTTGCTGCTGCTTGTAGTGTTGTTTATATTTCTAGTGCTGCTTGGGCTACTACTGGTACTGCTTGGGCTGCCTGTTACTCTACTGATTCTAGATGCGGCTACTGCTCTATGTAATGGACTTATTATTATAAAATGTTTCCGCCTCCATGTGTATCTTGGATATCTCAGCTAACAATCTCAAATTGTCTCATTAGGGTGCTTCCAATATGCTGCTACGTGGCACACTTGGATTTTCTGCAGCCCAAGAACTCAAACATAAGTAAACATGGTACAATATGCAAGATATATACACATTGATCATAAAGAAATACAAGTCCAAGCAAGTAAATATGTAAATAATAATGGCACAATATGCAAGTAAACGGACACAATATGTTTTTTTATGTAAACATGGTACAATATGCAATTAAATATGCTTCAATGTACCTCAAGTTCATTTGATGTGCTAGATTATTATTCAAAGTGTGCCACCTGAAATTGCAAATTGTGTCCATATTTTTTAGAAACCAAACACTTAAAAGGGTGGAGCATTGCTTACCTTTTGACGAGCTATCCCCTCTCCTTTTTTTTTCTAGACCTTACCCTTTTTTTAACCCATGAGTTGCCTTGGCTTTTCAGCTCGAGGAACTTTCTCCCTTTTCGGCCACTTATTTTCTAGGAGGCCTATTTTTCATAGGATCTTTGCATGTTCTAGCATTGTGTCCCCACTACGAGAGGAGCAACTTCTTCTGATTTTATGTAGATCCAACACATTATCCTTCTCGCTTCTTCTCCACTTTTTTGGCCTACCAGGTGATCTCCTCCGTGGGGGTGCAGGTACTAGTGTGAGGTTCCTAAAACTGAAAACCAGGCACATGTTTAATAACTAGCTTATAGGCTTTGAAGAATATATCTCTGGAGTATCAATGGCCTACAAAATGCTCTATCTCCTTGAAAGTATGATAGCTCTAGCTGCATGATAATAGGGGATTCTGGTGAGATCATACTTTCAACACCCTTAGAATCTCCTCTCTAAGTAAACTACAAAAGTGCCATCTAGATGACCAACCTCGAAACTTCCCCCATCACCCCATGTAACGTGGCAATCCATGGCATGCAGCTTAACTAGCTCTACTTCTGGATTTTAGGACATATTGGACCCCTTACCTCTGCAAAGCTTGTCCCTTATCCTGGAAGCGTTGCATAAGAAGCCTTTTTATAGTCTTCAATAAAGTTATAATAGGTTTGACCCTAGCTTCCATGATATAACTATTGAAATATTCACATATACTACACAAAAAAAAAAAATTTCCGTCAACATTTGCCGACGCTTTTTAAAAGCGTCGGCTAATGACGACGCTTATAAGCGTCGTCGAAGTTAATATATAATTGACGACACTTTTAACGACGCTTTTTAGCGTTGTTAAATAACGACGCTTAAAAACGTCGTTAAAAGCATCGTCGGAAGCCAAAAAATCATCTTATTTTAGTCCCACATCGGCGGATTTGAAAAAAAAAATTGTTTATATAGCCAAATCTAACCACTCTGCACGGATGGAATGAAGGTACCGATCGGGAAGGTTGTTTGTATTTCTGAATGGAGGAGAAGATGCAGACCGCAAATGGTAATTTTATTTTGCAAATGGGAATTCGCGACGCTTTAAAGCGTCGGAAATTCGCGACGCTTTAAAGCGTCGGGGAAGAGCGACGCTTTAAAGCGTCGCTAAATTGGAATTAGCGACGCTTTTAAAAACGTCGGAAAATATTTTTTCTACTGTAGCATAGGCGACGCTTTACCGACGCTTTGGAAAGCGTCGGGATGGTTTCTACCGACGCTTTTAAGCGTCGCTAATAGCCAAAAAAAGCATCGCTAATGTCCAAGTTTCTTGTAGTATATGTTGTTCAACATCATAACCCACCAATAAAAGAATTACACAAGAAACTAATAAAAGTTAGTACAATATGATTTGTGAGGCCAATATGCTAAGGAGTACAATTAAGCCTCACACCGTTGTCTAGTTCTGAATGCATGTCTACGCCACAGATAAATCTTGTCTAAGCAACCATTCAGCAACTTTTGAGTCCAAATCAGCGACAACTTTCATTTTAACTTGAAACTCAGGGGTAATGCAAGTCCTTGTTGTCGCATACAGTGCATCTTTAAAGTTTTTATCTTTTCATAGCTTTCTAAAGTTCACATGTAAATGCCTCACACAAGACTTGTGATCAGCATTTGGCATGATGGAGTTTAAGGCCTCCACTAACCCCTGTAAAAAATATTACACAACAAACAAACAAAGTTAGTACTTCATAGCTGCCAGCAGCTGCCTCCCATGGCACACTTCAAGTAGCACCCCTCCAAGCCTATAATGGGTCTACATCCATGTATGAACCACCTCCTGCATGCATCAATGCAAACACGCAATCTCTAAAAGATGGGATGCTCGCCTTCCCGAGGCAAGGTTCCCATGAATATGGTGCTACCTTGGTTTATCTTCTTGATGATGTCATAGTACTCCCAGAGCTTCCCATACTACTCGTCGCATGACCCATGAATGGATTTAAGTGCCTTTTTCTTATCCTATATGCTTGGGCTTTAGAAGTGTTTTCTTTGACTTCTTTCTTCACACTCTAGTTGGCAATAGACTTGATATCCTCTATATATTTCTGAGATCGCCATCTGGAGTTCACATTATGGTTCTCAAAATGCCTACCATATTTATGAGTAGGCTCATGTTTCTTTATTTGATATATCTCTATTCTCTAGAGGGGAGAGGCATGAATCCTCCATCTGCAGCTCTTCTTGCACACTATGGTGACTCTGTCCCTCTCATTGTGTTTGTAAACATAATCAAAACCCTCCTATATAGAGTATTGCCTCAGTGCATTTCTAAATATATGAACGAAAAAAAATGCTAAGCTTCAGCTCTATAGGCTTGCTAAAATTAGTTTTCTCATTGAACAGGAACCCTAGATTGCTCTAAAGCTTCTCCTTTTGAAGAGCTACACAAGATTCTAACCTCATCACTATCAAGTAACTCAGATTCCCTACCAATTAACTCATCTGCTTCTCAAGTTTCTTCCCTAATATCTTCTTTATACTGCTTGTGGACCTCTCTTAGTAATAGAGTCATCAATACAATACTCAAAGAGTTCATGGTCCTTCTTATCACTTTCCTTGAAGTTACTCAAGGACAAGTACTGCCACTACCAATGCAACTATCTTCTTGCACTTTTTCTAAAGGCCTTTTACAAGGCCTTCTTCTCTATTCATGTGTTACCCCATGTCCTCCCACTCTTATGAAAGGGAATCTGCCAAAACTCTGATACCACTTGAAGGGTATCACGCACTTTAAAAAAAACAATGAGTCCGGATCAACGACCGAACACACAGAAAATACAGATTCCACCCCAAAAAAAAACGTTGGAGAGTGGATCACGAGATGCAAACACAGACCAAACAAAAAAAAACCAAAGGAAAAACAATCACAGAGAGAACACAAGGATTTTACGTGGTTCACCAAACTGGGCTATGTCCACAAATCTGGAACACTGCCCAGAGAGATCTATTCGTCTTCTTGGAAGAACAGCCACTTACCCCCAGAACGTCGGCTTAATTCCTGAAGAGACTATTCATCTTCTTTGGAAGAGCCGCCGCCTCCCAAAAAAAAACTTCAAGTCTCTCTCACGCTCTTCACATCACCCTAGGTCTCCCAAAAAGACCTATTTATACATTTTCACTTCAAAGGAAAATACCCTCACCAAAAAACAGACACAGAAAAGACACTCCTGGTCAAATTCTGCTTCCTGCGGTCGGCCTCGGATTTCTGGTCTCAGATTTCTGCAGCCTCGGCCTCTTCAGCAGCACGTAACCGCTTGTACGTAGCTCCAATTTCAATGCCGTTTGCGCCATTGGATCCCTGACGTCATGCTCTTTGTATCCGAGACATCCTTGAGTGCTGAAAGACATCCTAGATCCTTGAGTCTTAGCTCAAAGCAAACTTGCCGAGCATGGGGCTGGACTTCGCCCCCCCCAACAATCTCCCCCTCTAGACTCATGGGAGGAAGAGACCCACTGCACGCCTTCTTCAAGCCATGCCCACGAGCTTAGAACAGAACTCACGCTTCTCTTGAGTTACCATCTTAGTAGTCATATCTGCCGGATTTTTACTTATGTCAATTTTCTTGATAATCATCTCCCCCTCTTCAAGCACTTCTCGGATCCAGTGATACCTGATTGCTATATGCTTGGTCTTTGGGTGGTACGTGGGGTTCTTGCATAGATCAATTGCACTTTGAACATCACAATGCGACAAAAAAGTCTCCTGCTTTATCTCCAATTCAAGAAGAAATCTCTTCAACCAGAGAAGTTCCTTGCCGGCCTCATTCACGGCAATATACTCAACCTCGGTTGTAGATAGTGCCACACACTTCTGCAATTTCGACTGTCATGACACAGCTCCCCCTGACAAAGTGAAAACATAACCAGAAGTCGACCGCTTCCTATCAAGATCACCTGCCATGTCCGCATCTGTAAATCCTTGTAAAATTGGATTGTCACTGCCAAAGCACAATTTGAGATCTGAAGTCCCCCTCAAGTATCGAAGTATCCACTTCACAGCCTCCCAGTGATCTCTGCCTGTATTTGCCATATACTTGCTCACCACGCCCACGACATGAGCAATATCTAGCCTAGTGCACACCATGGCATACATAAGGCTCCCCACGGTTGAGGCATATGGAATTGACAACATCTCTTTTCAGCCTTCCTCTGAATCCAGTGGCATACTGGAACAAAGTTTAAAGTGACCTGCCAGAGGAGTACTTACCGGTTTTGCATTCTTCATACCAAATCTTTCAAGTATCTTATCAACATAAGTACTCTGAGACAACCATAGTCTTCTACCCTTCCGATCTCTCTCGATCTTCATGCCAAGAATGTGCTGAGCTGAACCCAAGTCCTTCATGTCAAAGGCTTTGAATAAATCTCTTTTCAATGCCTTGATCAAATCTGCATCCTGGCCAACGATCAACATGTCGTCCACATAAAGTAGAAGCACTATGAATCTCCCACCGGTAAAACTCCTTCGATAGACACAATGATCTGCAGCTGTACGAGTGTATCCCTGACTCATCATAAAGGAATCAAACCTTTTGTACCATTGTCGAGGAGCTTGCTTCAGGCCGTACAAGCTCTTCTTCAACCTGCAAACCATATGTTCTTTGCCTTTCACCTCGAAGCCCTCTGGTTGCTTCATATAGATCTCCTCCTCAAGCTCCCCGTGAAGAAATGCGATCTTGACATCGAGTTGCTCAATCTCTAAGTCCATCCAAGCCGCCATCGCCAATACCACCCGGATTGATTTCATCTTCACCACTGGAGAAAAGATCTCGGTGAAATCAATACCTTCTTTCTGCTCAAAATCTTTGACCACAAGTCGCGCCTTGTACTTCGCAACTTCTCCGGTACTGTCCCGTTTGAGCTTGAATACCCACTTGTTGTGCAAAACTCTCTTTCCCTTAGGAGCCTTGACAATCTCATAAGTGTTATTCTTCTTCAAAGAATCCATTTCTTCTTCCATGGCCTTCAGCCATTTTTTCTTCTCTTTATCACAAAGAGCCTCTTCGAAGTTCTCTGGCTGCCCCTCTTCTGTAAGCAAAGCATAATCCTCTGAATTATACTTTCTTGATGGTATAGGCACTCTAGTGGACCTCTGGAGTTGAGGCATTTTTGGAGGTGAGAGCTCTGTATCCTGCCCGGTAGATTTATCACGTATCGGAGCTTCATAACCACCAGCTGGATCCCCGACCACTGGTTCTTCATTAGCCTCTCCTTCTCCCCCCTCTGGAAGTTGTGGGGAGGAGACGGAGATATCTTCATCATGTGAACTTCTACTAGTATTTGGCTTCATATTCTTCTGGATGTCGGCGATAGTCTCGTCTTCAAAGAACACTACATCCCGACTTCTCACAATTTTCTTGGCTTTGGGGTCGTACAAGCGGTGGCCGAATTCTTCATCCCCATAGCCTACAAACACGCACGGTGTGCCTCGATCATCAAGTTTTGACCTGTTCTCCTTTGGGACATGCACATATGCTTTGCAGCCAAAGTCTTTAAGATGGGCATAGGAAACCTCCATCTTCAACCAAATACACTATGGAATATCCCCCTTCAAAGCAACTGAGGGAGACCGGTTGACAATATAGGAAGCAGTCAGCACTGCCTCCTCCCAAAAAGTCTTTAGAAGCTTTGACCTGAATAGCATCGCCCGAGCTTTCTCCATCAATGTGCGGTTCATCCTCTCCTCCAACCCGTTGTGTTGAGGGGTGCGGGGAACAGTCTTCTCATGCCTGATGCCATACTGAGCACAGTAGCTCTCGAACTCATGGAAAATATATTTTCCTCCATTATCACTACGGAGACACTTGAGTTTCTTCTCAGTTTCACGCTCTACTTTCACATGAAACTTGCAAAAGGCTTCAAATACATCAAACTTGTTCTTCAAAATATAAACCCATACCTTTCGTGATGAATCATCGATGAAAGTGAGGAAGTTGCGGCGCCCACCGAGTGTAGGAACATCGAGTGGCCCGCATACATCAGTATGGACAAGCTCCAAGAGCTCCTTCTTCCTCTCTGAGTGTTCTGTGAAGAACACTCTATGTTGCTTTCCTGCCAAGCATGCCTCACAAGAGCGAAACGCCATCGATCCAGCATTCAAAAGAATAGAGTTCTTCTGACAGAGTAATTTCATCCCCTTCTCGCTCATGTGGCCAAGTCTCTGGTGCCATAATTCAGGAGTAGCTTCAAGTGCATTTACTGACGCATCCTGAGCTACTATCTCCACATATGTCTTGTACAAGGTACAACATGCTTTGCCTCTAGCCACTATCATAGAGCCTTTGCTTAGCTTCCATGCACCCTGCCCAAACATACTCACATAGCCATCTTTATCAAGAGCCAACCCTGAAATCAAGTTTAGATCGAGATCGGGGACATGTCTGACATCCTTCAGAACTAAGGTGCAGCCAACATCGGTCTTCATGCATATATCACC
This sequence comes from Phoenix dactylifera, assembly GCF_009389715.1. NCBI lineage: Eukaryota > Viridiplantae > Streptophyta > Magnoliopsida > Arecales > Arecaceae > Phoenix > Phoenix dactylifera. The sequence goes on along the minus strand of NC_052396.1, from coordinate 12,544,732 downwards.
AATCCTAGAGATTTTCGCCACACTGCTATTTCCCATCCTGACATTACCGAAGTCACCGGTTCTATAGCTTGTGAAGAAATCCTTTCTCGGAGTTACATGATATGATGCTGCGGTGTCTACCACCCATTCGACCTTGTCGCCTGAGGTATGAAGGCACTCTGATTCTTCTACAAAGACTACAATGCCGTCATCCCCTGCAACAGCTGCTGATGTGCCTTCATCCTTCTGCTTCACCTTCCCCTCCTTCAAGTCCTTTTTGAATTCATAACAGTTCTTCTTCATATGGCCATCCTGATTACAATACCAGCACTGATACTTGGACTTTCATTTCGACTTGGACCGAGCCTTAAACTTCCCTCTACTATGGGGCTTCCGTCTCTGACTTCTTCCACATTCCTCGTTCACTAGGGCTTGCGGATGCTCCTCACCGTTAGCCATCCTTCGAGATTCTTCATTGAGCAAGACACTGTGTACAACTGGTACCGGTCAAACTTCCATCTGGAGTCGAGTTGCTGATTGATACCACCAAGGTATCTCAACTACTTGGGAGAGAACTTAGCAACAAGCTAGCTTGAACTTCCTCCTCAAACGTTGTTTTCATGATTGCCAACTGGTTTACGATACTCTGGAAGGCATTCAAGTGTTCTGCCATTGAAGATCCATCTCTGTACTTCAAGTTCACAAGCTTGCGAATCAACAGAGTCTTGTTTTCCACGGTCTTCCGCTCGTACCTTTCGTGTAGCTTCTGCCACATCTCATATGCCGAAGTGATTCCTGAAACATGAGGACATATGCCCACATCGAGCCATTTTCGGATCATCCCGCAGGTCTTCCGATTCAACACCCTCCACTATTTAGAATCGATATTATCCTTAACATCACTATCTCTCAGGATAGGATGATACAGATCCATGCAGTAGAGTATATCCTCCATCTTCTCCTTCCAAATCAGCCATGAGTTCATGCCGGTGAAACAAAACATCCCTATATCCTTGTTATTTTTTCCAGCATCCATCTCGAGATCTAGATCCAGTATAAGACAATAACTGGTTCTCCAATCATTTGAACCTTAGGCTCTGATGCCAATTGAAAGGGAATCTGCCAAAACTCTGATACCACTTGAAGGGTATCAAGCACTCTAAAAAAAATGATGAGTCCGGATCAACGACCGAACACACAGAAAATACAGATTCCACCCCAAAAAAAAACATTGGAGAGTGGATCACGAGATGCAAACACAGACCAAACAAAAAAAAACCAAAGGAAAAACAATCACAGAGAGAACACAAGAATTTTACGTGGTTCACCAAACTTGGCTACGTCCACAAATCTGGAACACTGCCCAGAGAGATCTATTCGTCTTCTTGGAAGAACAGCCAATTACCCCCAGAACGCCGACTTAACTCCTGGAGAGATCTATTCATCTTCTTTGAAAGAGCCGCCGCCTCCCAAAAAAAACTTCAAGTCTCTCTCACACTCTTCACATCACCCTAGGTCTCCCAAAAAGACCTATTTATACATTTTCACTTCAAAGGAAAATACCCTCACCAAAAAACATACTCAGAAAAGACTCTCCTAGTCAAATTCTGCTTCCTCGGGTAGGCCTCGGATTTCTGTTCTCGAATTTCTGCAGCCTCAGCCTCTTCAGCAGCACGTAACCGCTTGTATGTAGCTCCGATTTCAATGTCGTTTGCACCATTGGATCCCTGACATCATGCTCTTTGTATCCGAGACATCCTTGAGTGCTAAAAGACATCCTAGATCCTTGAGTCTTAGCTCAAAGCAAACTTGCCGAGCATGGGGCTGGACTTCGCCCCCCCAACATCTTATATGCACATTTATTAAATCCTCATCTTCTCTAGAATGCTCTGCAACCCTATCCTATGGTCCAATATGATGAGCAATAGTTGTTGCTACATCTTTTGGGGTGGATGGAAATGGGAGTGGTGACTCCACTAGATCCAAATTAATTTTATCTACACCATGCCTCCATGGAGACTACAATTCGGTGATCTGTTGGCTCTAATTAGTCAATGACAACAGTCTTAGGGCTGTGAAAGGTGAGGAAAAAGGGAAATCAAGAATTTTACCTTGTCTAGTGAGTTTCATGGCCAACGCAGTGGTGGTGGCAGATGATGCTCAAGAGGAAGAAGGAGAGAAAGAGAAGGTGTTGGCAGAGGGCTACAGTGGATTGTACTTTAAAGGAAGGGGAGGGCTTTATAGAGTGGAAGCTAGGGTTTCCTAGCCTCTGGTGGTTTCCACAACTCCAACTTCCACCAGAAGTGGTCGACAAAAGCAGACTCCCACCAGAAGTTGTTGACAGAAGTAGACTCCCATCGGGAGTCTGTTGTTGTCTAGCACGTATAGAGCACATGTTGCGCAACCTTTGGGCTAGGTTATTTTGGAGCAAGCAAATCCAAAAATACCGGGCCTCACATAAGCCCCAATGGCACGGTATCTATATGCCAAGGTATAGCACCTACTAGCTAGGGGGTATTGATGTGCCAAGGTATAGCACCGACTAACTAAGGTATCGATGTGCCAAGGTATAGTCCCACTGGCAGGTTGTTGATGTGCCAAGATATAGCCCTTATTGGCTAGGTATCAATATGTCAAGGTATAGCTTCGACTTGTAGGATAACAATGTGCCAAGATATAGCCTTACTAATAGGTTATTGATATGCAAATATATAATCTCTACTAGAAAGATGTCAATGTACCAATATACAGTCCTTATTGATAGGGTATCGAAATATAGTCTATCTGTTCCAAATTTGATATGCATCAAAGCTCTATTTACAAAATAGCATTTATATTATATTTCAATCAAAGTATGCATATTCCACCAACAAACAACATCGTAATATTCCGCAAAATATTACACACAAATTAAACATTTATTTTTCAGTCAAAATTTAATTTCATAAATCACATGTAAATTAATTTACAATTTATTTAATATCACCATAATATTATTTAATTGAAAAACATAGAAAACATGGATTATTACTTAGCTTGTGAGAACAGCTAACAGACAAATCCAACTAATTCTAAAATTTTTTTAGAAAACCAAATATCCAAAATTATATTTTTATCAAAATATAATTAAAATAAAATTCTATGTCTTTGCATCCCCTACAAGATTAAGCCCACTAATTAGACAATATTATGATGGAAAATGGGCCAATGGTGGATAAACATGAAGAAAAGGAGAAAGGATAGGGTCGACAGGTGATAGCGTCCAATGACTCGGGTTGTTTCAATCTAGTAACCCAACAAACTAAATTACAGAACAAGAATCAGATCAGAGTACGGATAACACTACTAGATTAATGATGATAGAGTCCAGTAGTGCTCGATAAGGGATGAGGTATAGACCGATATATTGTGCGGCTACCAAGATGGTTTAGGATCTCTTTCCCAGTATTGATTAAGGTTACAAGGAAGAGACCCTCTAAGATCCACCCAATATCAAAGAGAGAGAGAAGAAGATAGAGAAAGAGAGAAGAAGAAAGAGTAAAGGGGAGAGAGAACAAGAAAGAGAGGGCAACCAAGGGCTTCACCACCTTTTAATGGAAGAGGGAAGAAGGACCGACAGTGGTTAGTGGTGGCACCAGTTGTCATGGCTAGTGACTAGAGAAAATTGATGGCAATAGATAGCCAGTAGGAGGCTAGAAAAATAGAGAAATTTAAAGCATTGAGAAAATAGAGAAAATCAAAGAATAAAGGGGATACATTGATGGGATCTATCCGGGCTCTAGCCTGCTTGTCAGTAAAAGGAGATGGCCGAAGGAAGGACATTGATGGTTGACTAAGCTCTAATCAGATTCTATCTTGAAATTTGATAAAAGCAAGGGCGAGTTCAGTAATTAGCGAAACAAGGAAGAGGATCTTAACTTAATTTCCTTGGATTCCTCAACAAAATTTGGTTGGCGGCAGATAAATGGAGAAAGGGGTAGATCGGGAGAGAAGATATATATGGGTTGAGGGTGTTTCATACCTTGTTTCCAATGAGGATCGACCATAAGCATAGTGACGATGGCTGATAGTAGCAATACTCGATGAAGAGGAGAGAAGAAGATGAAGAAGAAAGGAGAGGAGGCAATGGGTTCAATGAGGTCTTAGTGGACAAGTGGGGAGGCTATATAGCTGGCATCCTCATCGGACTTGGAGATCAAGTCTATCTCCGTCTCGAATAGGGGTTTTGCTCAAAGAAAGATAGGATAGGCCTTTGAGCCTCACTCCAGCTGTAGGCTGGGCCAAAGTCTGAGCCTCCAGGTTAGGTCGGCTGATTAATGAACATGGCCGAGCTCATACTTAAAGCAATATGAAAGCATTAAGCCTAGGAAAAAAAATAAAAATCTACTCTTCATATAATGGAAAATTCTGCATATTAGACTCTGGAGCCTCTCATGAGCATCTTAAAAAAAAGTAAAAATAAAAATAAAAGTTCAGCGCATGGTGGACTTAAAATCTATAATAGCACCTTTAAAATATATAAAATAAATTGCTGACGCATGTTAGTGCTCTAATGGATGATAAAGCCTGCTTTGGTTGCAACTTTCAAGAGCACGGTCAAGTTGGTTACTACAGGCCCAATGGCTACAACTACCAGTCCATGAAATAAAATAAATAGAAATGTTACTGTGCTTCTTACCCATAGTAAAAGACATCTATGATTGGCGTGGTGCATCATATGGTGGTGCACCACGTCAATCACAGATGCTAATTAAATTTAGTAATCTATAGCACTAGTTAAATGAATGAGTCCCTCCATATTGAAAGGTCATTTCTTCAATTGAGACAATAAAAAAAATATTTCATCTTTTTCAGTTTAGTTGGAATCTTAGGTAGTTTCCGAATAAAAATTTTGAGCACAATTATCCCTGTTGTCGATACAAAGTAGATCTTGGGCAATTCTCTCTCTCATCACATGGATAGATCACGAGCATATTGTTTTAATCATATAGTTTGCATATGGCAAGATCTAGTCATTGTATTAGTAGGGGTCCACCAATCTTCCTATTCTAAATCATGGCTTAGACTTTTGTTTTGCAAATCTTGCTTTGATTTGGTTGTATGTGTAACTTCCTTTTTTTTTTTTTTTGTCAATAATAGGAGGGGGGAAGAAGACCTCACCTGCGTAGCAGCCTCCACTAAGCCCCTCTTCCACTAGAGAATGTTCGATGCAGGCCGCAAGTTTCCGCATACCCTCTCCGACCCGTGGATTCCCCCCACTAGGTTTCTCACTTACGTGTGAGTACGTCATCCCAGCGCTATCTCGGTATCAGCGGACCAGTAGTGCTTCCACCGAAAGCATCTAGGCGTCGGGCATCCAGTCCCTAAATTTAATCGATGCCTGCGCGTTTCGAACCTGGGCCACCCAAGTGGAAACAAAGCCCCATTCCATCTGTGCTACCACCTTGGTGGCTAACTTCATATTTTTCACCTACTACAATATGGAAGTATAATGGTTGTTAAAGAATGTCATACTTCTGCATGTGATTTATAAAATCTAAAACACCTGAAAAAGCAACTATATCTCTAAAACTAAGTAATCGATGACTAGTTGAATTAAGGAATCTATGAGACTAGTTGAATGAATGGATCCCATAAAAAAGAACTATTTCATTTTTTCAGTTTAGTTGGAACGTCATGCAGTTCTCAAAGAAAGACATGGTTGAACATGATTATCCCCAGTGTTAAGACAAAATAGATGTTTAGGCAACTCTCTTCTCTCTCTCTCACACACACACATACACACACACACACACACATACACAAAATGGATAGACCACAAGCATCAATTTTGTTTTTCGTTTTTTGTTTTTTGTTTTTTTGCTGACAAATGTATTATACATAGCAGGTACGAATATACCCAAAAAAGTCAAAAAATAACAAGTTTCAGAACGCAGTAGATAATCCCCTTTCTCCCTGCCAAAGAGTCTTTCCAGAATGGTTAGCCACATAAGAGGCTACCCAATTTGCTGCCTCGTTGGTTTTTTGATACACATGCTTAGCCTGCAAGGCTATCCCACCTCTCACCATAGCTTGGATATCTCTAAGCAGCGGATGGTAATAGCCCACCCCTCCTACACTCTGTTGGATCCAACGAACAACTGTAGCCAAATTGCCCTCAAGCACTATAGCATTGGCTTGCACCACGCATCAAGCATAGCTTAAGCTGGTCCAAGTTGCCCTCAACTCCGCCCTCGAAATAGAGATGTCAAAGATCTGGCAACTACTAGCCGTAATCATCCTAGAGTCCGAACTCCTGATGGTGAAGCCAGCGCCTCTCCTGCTTCCACCGTCTTGTACACATATGTCAAAATTGATCTTGAGTAAACTTGGAGGTGGGGGCTCCCAGGTGAAGAATACCATGCGAGATGCTCCACGAGCAAGAGAGAAGCTTCAGGTGTCCCGAGCTGTCAAGGGTCCATCCAATATATGTGATTGAATAATCTCAACTGCCTAGCTCCAGGCTCTCTCGACAACAAACCTCGGTTGGGGAAGCTCTCACAAAACATCCAAGCATTCCTAATAGCAAGATCTGATGCGCCATATAGGTCGCCACAGTAGCCACCTACCTAGATCGTGGGGTGATCGCCCACCGTATGAAAAAAATATTTCATATTTTTCAGTTTAGTTGGAATCTTAGGTAGTTCCTGAATAAAAATGTTGAGCACAATTATCCTTGTTGTCGATACAAAGTAGATCTTAGGCAATTCTCTCTCTCATCACATGGATAGATCACGAGCATATTTTTTTAGTCATATATTTTGCATATGGCAAGATCTAGTCATGGTATTAGTAGGGGTCCACCAATCTTCCTATTCTAAATCATGGCTTAGACTTTTGTTTTGCAAATCTTGCTTTGATTTGGTTGTATGTGTAACTTCGTATTTTTCACCTACTACCATATGGGAGTATAATGGTTGTTAAAGAAAGTCATACTTCTGCATGTGATTTATAAAATCTAAAACACCTGAAAAAGCAACTATATTTAGAATCTCTAAAACTAAGTAATCCATGACTAGTTGAATTAAGGAATCTATGAGACTAGTTGGATGAATGGATCCCATAAAAAAGAACTATTTCATTTTTTTCAGTTTAGTTGGAACGTCATGCAGTTCTCAAAGAAAGACATAGTTGAACATGATTATCCCTAGTGTTAAGACAAAATAGATGTTTAGGCAACTCTTTCTCTCTCTCTCTTGCACACACACAAAAACACATATACAAAATGGATAGACCACAAGCATCAATTTTTTTTTTCCTGAGACATATGTATCATACATAGCAGGTACAAACATACCCAAAAAAGTCAAAGAGTAACAAATCTCGGAGCGCACCAGATAATCCCCTCTCTCCCAGCCAAAGGGTCTCTTCAGAATGGTTAGCCACATAAGAGGCTACCCAATTCGTTGCCCCGTTGGTTTCTCGATATACATGCTTAGCCTGCAAGGCTATCGCACCCCTCACCATAGCTTAGATATCCCTAAGCAGCGGATGGTAATCGCCCACTCCTCCAACACTCTACTAGATCCAGCCAACAACTATAGCCGAATCGCCCTCAAGTACTATAGCATTGGCTTGCAACACGCACCAAGTATAATTCAAGCTGGTCCAAGCTGTCCTCAACTCCACCCTCAGAACAGAGATGTAGAAGATCTGAAAACCACCAGCCGCAATCACCCTAGAGTCCGAACCCTTGATGGTGAAGCCAGCGCTTCCCCTGTTTCCACCGTCTAGTACACATATGTCAAAATTGATCTTGAGCAAACTCGGAGGTGGGGGCTCCTAGGTGAAGAATACTATGCGAGACGCTCCATGAGCAAGAGAGGAGCTCCAAGTGTCCTGAGATGTTAAGGGTCCATCCAATATATGTGATTGAATAATCTCAACTGCTTGGCTCCAGGCTCTCTCGGCAACAAACCTCAATGGGGGAAGCTTTAACAAAACATCCAAGCATTCCTAAATAGCCAGATTTGATGTGCCATATAGGTTGCCACAGTAGCCACCTGCCTAGATCGTGGGGTGATCGCCCACCATATGACCACCTGCAGAAATGACGCTGTCTCGCACCAGACCCCGAATGAAAACATGGCAAACTCCCAAATCCTCCTGATGTGATCAGATCCAATTGGAGCCATTTCGAGAGTCCATTGGCTGCAACCGCACCCCGATTGTCGCCCCAGCCCACGAGTACATGGTTCTGGTTGACTGCATTCACCTCAGGTGACAGGTTCTTCTTTTTTTTGGGCTTGTTTATCTAATTGTGTTCAGTTCTCTTGCATGATAGCCATATTTTGAGAACTTACTTTCCTGTCATATTTTGAAACCTAGAACATATATTACCACACCCGTCCTATTCACCCTCTAAATCTAGATATTAAATTAGCACACCCTAGCGACAGGATATTTCTCAACATCCATAGATCAGATTACTTTAGGATTAGAACGACCGTAATACGTGTTTGCAACCTAATTTCTTATAGTGACTAATTTTCTACCTTAATTCTGAAATAACCAAAGTACAAATTAGTAATATTTAATTTTAAGTTATTTTTGTGAAAATTTGCTAATTTTCGAATCCATAGTAGGTTGTATTAGTAGGTTGTCCTGCATTGCATTTGGTAAGTTAGGGTTCATTAGTAGCATTGAATATCATATCACCAATTAGGGTAGTCCCTTTATGCCAACCCGTAATGGTAGAGAGTACCTCCTCACTGACTCCTAGACCCCTTTAACCACCATGGACCCCAGAGTTCTGCAAGATCTTGTGGAACAAATCGCTGCATTACGAGCTGATCAAGACGAATTCAAACAAGAGATTCGTGCTCTAGTGCAACATCCTAGGACTCCTGAACCGTCAACCCCAATCGCAGCTTATCCCGAGCTTGGTTTGGCCACACCACCTGTAGCTTTTTCCCATCCCCCTAGGAACCAAATTCCTCCTGATCACCAGTGCGATCTTGACGAGCGACTACTTCGTACCGTTCGAGTAGATGCCCCCACATTTGCTGGTCAATTAGAGCCAAGCGTGTACCTTGATTGGAGAGCAGCCATGGATAATTATTTTGAGTGGTACGACATGACTGATGATAGAAAAATACGGTTCGCTAAAATGAAACTTATTGGATAAGCTCACTGGTACTGGCATAACGTTGAACATATGCATGAGACCTAAAGGCTTCCTCGTATCACCACCTGGGAGGATATGAAAGAAAAACTGAATGAGAAGTATCTGCCATTCTCTTACCGACAATGCCTTATGGATAGGTGGCAGAAACTAACTTAAGGGACTTCAACCGTTGCCGATTACATTGCACGATTTGAGGCTGCATCAACTTGGTATCAGAGCCGTCGGCTTTGCCCCTGCTGCCAAAGCCACGAGCCAGCCATTTCTCTCTCCCGATTCTCACTAGAGGCAAAGGGAAACCCTGTCTGCGGGCCCTTCCCACCAGCCGTCACCCCCGTGAACACCTCTACCACCCGCCAGACCACCGGTGGTTCTTCTGCAGTCTCCCAGAAGTTAAGCCGTAGCCGTCCGGGATCAAGCGTCACAGGCAAACAGCAAAAAAAAAAAAAAAAAGAAGGAAAAGAAGAAATCCCTCCCGGCTGGTCTTCCCCGTCCACCCGTCATCGCGCCCGACATCACCATCACCCGCGGTACCCTCGCCGTGTTCCACCTCCCCTGTTTCACCGTCGGCAGCCGCTTCTCCTTCCATAGAAAAACCCCGCCGGTGCATGGCGGAGTAGCGTCGGATCCCCGGATTCCGGTTGGCGCACGAGCTCTATGCGGTACCCCGACCACGGACACCGGAGCGTGTCGACGGGCCACGAGTGAATCCTGCTGCCACAAAGAAGAGGAGCATCGCCGCCCTACTTTCGGCCCTGTCCCTCGGACCCGTCGAAGCACCCGCCGACCACCGCGCACAGGGAAAATCCACCCGCCGCCACATTCCGCCTCCGCCTGTCGCCGCCGACCACGGAGCCGCGGCAGTGAACTCTGTTGCCATTCTGCGGCTGCCGCTGAAGCAACCGGATCGCCCTCCCGAATCGATCGGGAGGTTGAAGAAGAAGCCAGGTAACGGGTAAGTCCTAAACCCGTTACCTACAACCCGATAACCCGGGTCCAACGAGTCAAAGAAAAAAAAAAAAATTGCACGTGATCTGCACGTGCTAGACTTAACGGTTATCGGAGCGGGTTGCAACCGAAAATCCGAACCCGATAACTCGAACCCGTAAAGGTTCAAAAAAAAAAATTCCGTAGGATCACGTGAACTGCACGTGTCCCGCAAAAAAAAAATACTGCTTACCTCTGTTTCTGCCGAAGGAAAACCCTAGGGGGTTTCCGCCACTGTCGCCGCCACCGCCGCCTCCGTCGTGCCGCCGAGCTTTCCCCCCCTCCGCATCGCACCGTCTCTGCTTCGCCACCGCCGCCGCTGCCGAGCGCCGATCTTTTTCCGTGGCCTCCCCGCCGTGTGCCACCGCCTTCGACCGTTTCCTTCTTGCAGCCGACCACAGACGACCAAAGCCGATAGCCGCCGAGCCCTGACGAGCTCCACCGCCGAGCCGCGCCGCCTCCTCCATCCTCTGCCTGCAGCGCCCGTCGCCTTCTTGCCGTCGCCGTCCCCGCCGCTCCCGCGACCGCTCGATTGCCGCCTCCTGCCCCTCCTTGCTTCGCCGCTGCCCCCTCCCTCCTCTGCTCGCTTGCCGCAAAACCACCGCCTCCACCACCACTTCACCGCCTTCCCCCCCTTCCTCCCCCCCTTCATTTCATCGAGGGTTTCAACATTGAACCCTCTTCACACCGCCGCCTCCCCACCCTCTCCTCTTCCTTCACGCGCCCTACCACCCCTCCCTTTCTCATCGGGCCCAAACCACCCGCACACCCCTCTCAGGGCCCACCCTCACTCTGGCCCGTCCACCCTGTTTTCTCTGCTGCGGGCCCCTGACCCGTAGGCCTTTTGGGCCCAATTTCAGCAGGTACTTTCTTCCGCAAGCCCAACCAAGTTGATGTGATCAGATCCAATTGGAGTCGTTTCGAGAGTCCATCGGCTGCAACCGCGCCCCGATCGTCACCCGAGCCCACGAGTACACGGTTCTGGTTGACTGTATTCACCACAGGTCCTCGTATGCTAGCACTGGAACAAGGCATAGTCCACAGACTTAGCCAACTGGCACAAGGGACACTAGGAATGGATATCTAGGCACCTTGCACTCAAGACAAGCCTTGTCAGGAGCCGGCCCCAGACAACCTTCTAAAGAAACAGGGCCACCCTAGGATGTAAACCAAAGTGCCAGACTCAGGCACAATCAACCTCCAGGTGCTGCACACACCGGAGAAGGCCGTAGACATCGCCTACCCTAACTGTGGATTTGCAGGATGAGCTCCACACCCTCACATCAGGGTTGGCATATCCTAGAACTGGCACTGACCGGATCCTCTCAGTGAGCTGGTCTCCAAACAACTGAGCTAAGCGGGTAGTATCTTAACTTGCCCCTCCGGGATGAAGGAGGTCGCAAACCCGCAGTCCTCCCGGGGCGTCGATGTTGGCCATGGTCGACCGACGCCTCACCGGGGGCAAGTCTACCCAGACATCTTCCATCGCATCCATGTTCTGCCCATGGCCGATACGCCACCTGTAATTAGACAAAACCAGAGCAAGCATCAATTTTTTAATCATATAAAATGCACATGCAAAGATCTAGTTAGGATATTGGTAGGGGTCCACCGGACTTCTCATTCTAAATCATATTTAAAGGTTTAGATTTTTATTTGGCAACTCTTGCTTTAAATTTGGTAGTGTGTGTAAACTTTATAGTTTTTGCGCACTACCAAATTCAAATATAACGGTTGTTAAATGAAATTTAAGCTTTTGCATGTGATTTGCAAAATCTAGAACACGTATGAAGAAAAAAGTTTAATTTTTTTAAAAAAAATAGTATTACCATTCAACAAGCTTTATGTATGTTGAGGAAGAAAGTGTCTGCTAGAGATGGCAATCATGCCGAGCTGGATCGTATATAGGTTGGATCATATGGAAGTCGAATAAGAAATTAATAACATTAAACAAGGATCCCATTATGGGAGAAAATTAGGGTTATTGGAGCCTTGGCACCTACCATTCCAATCCATTAGTCTTTCCGTGATTGTTGGCCTCCCATCTCTGCCCATTTTCAGACGTTGCCTAATGTCAGTGTCTTTTCAGTTCAAATTTGCTCATTTTGATTACCTCCGAATTCAGGGCTGTTAGCGCCAGCATCGACGGAGGAAAAGCTTGCATAGATTTCTCTCAAGTCCTTTCGTGCAAAGAAGTCTACTGCCTAAATATGGAAGTCTGACAAATGTTGGTTAGGCATAGGAGCCTTGGGGGACTAATTCTCTTTTGATAGGAGACAAAGGCGGCACTCGTGGAAGTCATGAATCGAAGTCAATGACAGGAACCGAGGTTGTCAAGAATTAGCACTTCACACGCCATCTATCGTCAAGAGTCACCTTGTTTCAACCAAAATAAGAGGGAGGGTGGTCGGGTAAACTTTATGCAGACCCTGGAAATTAATAGTCAAGAAGGTTTTACCAATTGAAAGAACGTGACCGAAACACTTCTTTATGGAAAAATATAAAAACATGAAGAAAAGCTTCATTTTTTTTAAAAAAAAATCTTTCTACTTCATTGTTTGTGTGTTCATTTTTTCAATTAAATTGACTGGCATTTTTTGGTGATTTTATATGAAGTAGGGTAGAAGTCTACATTTGGTTGCTCAAATAATAATAAGGATAAGAACAATAATAATAATAATAACATAAATTACGAATTTATTTCATTATTTCAACGTGGAAAGAGATGAGATATATTGTAATTTTCTTTAGTCATTAGTGACGTAGTGGAACATCCTAAGTTCCCCATTCGTGGTGAAACGTTACAAGCAAGTATTAATTGTTGACCATTAGTCAATTCCTTGGAAGGTGACAAGGAAGTTATGAAACCAGCTCAAAAAATAACGTTACGGGCACAATTCTACACCGCCCATGATAAAATACAAATTTACAAAAAATAAACTAATAGAATTGGATATAACGAAGGGTAAACATTACAGTTCATTCACTAGCTCTGGTATATAAAGATCCAAATTATTGTCATTCACATGTAGATGGACAATCGTTATTTTTCTTGGATAAAAGAGAGAATCATTATTTGGTGTCACTTTTTTTTTGCTGTTTATTATTTTTTAAAAGTGAAATATGAAATCGAATGCAAAAAAGATGTCTATTTCCTCTATTTCCTTTTTTAATTTTAGATAACTTTTATAAATTATGGAAAAAATGAAAGTGAGAATATTTTACTTTAATTATATTTAAAAATAACTTTTGAGCTATAAAATCAAATTGAGTCTCAGCTCAGCGACTGCTACTTCATTGTTTCCACGCCCACTCGCTTCATCACCAAGAAGGTCATCCCTATCCCCTCCTTTCCATCTTTTTCACCCACCTATGTTCATCTTGTCCTCCGATCCCTCGCCTCCTCTTATACCCTTTCTTCCTCCGCTACCTCTGTTGACTCACCTCCTATTGGGAGGAAAAATGGACCACCCCACAAATACAATCAGAGCATCCGAATCCGACGACAGGCGTGACCCCGGCAAGCACGATCTCGGTGTGCACGACCTCCGCGTGCACGACCTCGGCATGCATGACCTCGGTTTGCATGATCTCGGCAGGTATGAGCTTGGCATGCATGACCTTGGTTTGATGACCTCGGCAGGTATGAGCTCGGCATGCATGACCTCGGCATGTATAAGCTCGGCGACCTCGGTTTGCATGACCTCGGCAGGTATGAGCTCGGTATGCATGACCTCGGCAGGTATGAGCTTGGTGTTGCCCAAGGAGACAACCCAAGGTGGGGTGAATTGGGTTTTTGATTAAATATTGACCAATTAAAGATTAGGTGAGTGATTAACTAAATCTATTGCAAGTGGATTAGTTAGACCACTAGATGCAATGAGTGAAGAGAGAGAAAGAGACAAATACCAATACAAACACAGAGAGATTTATAGTGGTTCGGAGCCAATACTTGCTCCTACGTCCACTCTCCAAGCCGTACTTGGGAGTTCACTATAATCCCTAGAATTACAGCCAGTTGTTTTGCAAGCTCACAACCAAATTTGTTGTTTTTACGAGATCACAACGAACTCGGTCGGTTTTGACAGGCTCACCAACTAGAACCAAACGATTATTTTTCCGGGGTGACAATCAAATTCAGTTGGTTTTTTCCGGTTCACCAACCACAACCTTACACCGTTGGTTTTATCTTTGGCTCACCAACAAACCTTACAACTCTTGATTCAATCCCCTGATTGAATCAAGTACAAAAAGCAAGAGTTTAAAGTTTACAACAATAAAGCTTCTAAAAAGCAGATTTAGGGCAATATAAACAAAGAGGAGTTAGAAGCCCTCAAATAGATTTGAGTTGTTGAATTGGGGCTTCTCAATTTCTGAGTCTCCTCTTGAATGAGCCGGAGGATGAGGAACAGTAGGTAGAGCTTTGAATGGAAGAAAGCTTTTTGATTTGAGTTGAATGCACTTCTCCCTTCTTTTGCTTGGATTTACTCTCCAGATGCTTTTGGTGGTTGAAAATCTTTAATGCTCAAGTGGAATGACTCTCTTCTTGTCTACTATTGTTCACTCTAGCTATTTAAGTGATTCCATTCGAAAAATAGCCGTTAGAGAGGAGATTAAAGCCGTTCTGACCCGTCTGCACATTCTGACAATATATCCGTTAGGATCGGAGTCGACTCGACTGTTACTGGAGTCGACTCGCGCTATACTGGAGAAGACTCGGCCACTGTTCCAAATTTGAATTAAAGTACATGCCTTGTCCTGGGGTCGACTCGGACCAAATTGGAGTCGACTTGCCAACAGCTGGAGACGACTTGGGCACTTAGGAGACGGCTCGTTCTCAGGAATCCAGAGAACTCAATTTCTGATTTTCTTCCTTAAGTCGACTTAGGTTAACTTGGAGTCGACTCGGCTGACTTGAGAGACGACTCGAGATCTTCGGAAGACGTCTCGCTCTCAGAGACCGAAAAATTGATTTTCTGTCTTTTTGAACTGATCTGCCTCGGAGTCGACTCAGGCTTTGCTGGAGTCGACTCAGCTCACTTGGGAGTCGACTCTGGAACACCTAGAGTCGACTCGTTCACAAGGTCTCCGAAACTGACTTTCTGCCTTTTAAACTGCTTTCCTCTGGGAGTCGACTCGGACAAACTGGGAGTCAACTCGGCTGATATGGGAGACGACTCGTAGTCTTCGCAAGTTGGCTCGCTGACAGGGTCTCAAAAACTGACGTTCTGTCTTTTTTATCAGCTTCTCTTTGGAGTCGACTCGGGATCATCTGTAGTCGACTTGCCAAGCACCGGAGTCGACTCGCAACCTTTTGGAGTCGACTCGCTAACAGGGTCTAAAATCCATCGTTCTGTCTTTCTGTCTGTTCTTAGTCGGAGTCGACTCGGAGTGTCCCGGAGTCGACTCGAGCTTGTGCCAGAAACTTCAAGTGTCCCGGAGTCGACTTGCAGAGTCCAGAGGTCGGCTCGTGATGCAGACTTTGGTTCAGACAGATTTCAATACTTAACAAAAAGACTATAAACCAAAGCTCAAGGCACTTAGACAGAAATTAATAAAGATTCACCTGAAACACTAGATTAAATTCATTAGAACAACATAAAACATACTCAAGTGCTTTGAACTCATCAAAATTAATTAGGGGAATACTCAATCACTCCACACTCGGCATGCATGACCTCGGTTTGCATGAGCTCAGCAGGTATGAGCTCGGTATGCATGACCTCGACAGGTATGAGCTCGGCATGCATGACCTCGGCAAGTATGAGCTTGGCAAGCATGACCAACAGTCAAGCCGCTCCGCCTAAAGAAGGAATCACCAGATCCTCCATATCCAGGATCAAATCCCGCGATCTCCGCCTTAATGACTGTCAACATTTAAATACACATGATTTCAACGGATCGCCAGCCAGCCCAAAATCTCAAGCCGTCTACGGTAACTCATTGACTTACACAATCCTGTCGAATCACTACGGTAACTCATTGACTTACACAATCCTGTCGAATCACTACGGTAACTCATTGACTTACACAATCCTGTCCAATCACTACGGTAACTCATTGACTTACACAATCCTGTCCAATCACTACGGTAACTCATTAATTCGTACAGTCACATCCAGTCACAGGTAACTCCTACACCCCTCTTATAAAAAGGGGACCTTTTCTTCTGAAAGCAGGCTCTCCTCTTCCCGTGCAATTTCTCTACTTGCCTCAAAAAAACCTCCCTCTGACTTAAGCATCGGAGGGTCGGCGCCGGACACCCCGGCCACTGGTTTCTTGTAGGTCCCCCGGAGAATGCTGTCATCCGACGCACCACCTGCCAGAGCTCCTCCTCCTCAGCCCGCGGTCGCCCCCCGAGTCCAATTTCCAGCAACACCTCCCACCCTTAGGTATTCAAATTCATAGTGTATCTCATATATCAGTTGCATGCCTGGCATCTACTACAGGATATTGAGATATTTTCTATTTTTGATTTTGGCAAACTTATTTTTTTATTCTTCTTGTGAAAAATAAAAAAAAATAATAGTGAAGGTTTCTATTGTCAAATATTTAGAAAAAAAAGAAATAAATTTTTTATTTATTTTTTTTAAAAAAATAAAAGTGATAACGATGCCAAGCCTTACCTTTTAGACGATACAAATACACTCAACATGCGTTCCTTATTTGGAGGGGGTGAGGGAGATGGCAATGTGACTTTTTAGCATGAAAGAAGGCAACTTTTCCTGGCTGTGAATGATCTATTTGTAATTATTGCTCCCAGTCTAATGAGGATATCTATTAAAAAAAATGGAAAAAATATGGAGGAATTGTTATTTACCCTTCTTTGTTAAGGCAAACAATGGTCATGGTTAATTGGAAGCTAGCCTTTCCGTTGGAGACCTGCTTTCGAAGCCCAAGGAGCCAAGGTCTTATGGGGCCAACACCCTAGACCACTTCACTAAATAATAAAATTAGGTTCAAATATCCCTTTCAAACAAAGAATTCCTCCGACCTGCCTACCAAGAACCTCATGAGCCAGCTCTCTCTATATATACCTCCTAACGCCCTTCCATACTCCAAACCACCATTCCAAGAGACCAACTCGAAACTCTTTGCACACCAATTCCCATCTTCTTCATCCCTCCAAACCGCTGAGGCCAATGGCGTTCTCCTACACTTCCAAAGCCTTCATTGCCATAATCCTTGCTCTCAACTTATTAGTACCACAGGTGCTCGGTATGTACTAACGCTTGGCATCGTTCACTTTGAGGCCTTCTTTCTTTCTCTCTTCTGTACATTTACTTACCTTTATTTACTTTATGAAAGTCATCAGGTCAGCATAATCTTCTCCCGCGGGGAACAAGATATTCATTTTGCGTTGTATTTGATTTGGAATGAGAAAAGAATAGAAAAGAGAAGTGGAATATGAATACTTATTCCTCTTGCAGTACTTATTCTTTTCACAGTTTGGCTGCATGTTTTTCTTTCTGTCTGGAATGACCACCGGGCTGAGGTCATTTCTGTGGCATACAAATAAAGAAGGATCGAAAACTAAGAGGGCTGCATTTGAGGAATAAAGTTATTCCATATCTCTTAGAATAGTTATTCCATAAATATGCAGCTTTGACTGGAATTGTTATTCCCGTTTCTATTCCTGCTCTATTCCAGACCCAAACTTGCGGGGCCTAAAGACTCATTGAACCTCACCAGTTCGATCAACTATTCCTTTGTTTGTCTGACAGGAGCTGTCACGTGCGAGAGGCTGGACCGAAGCACGTGTGCATTCGCCGTGTCGTCCGCCGGCACACGGTGCGTTTTGGAGAAGCGTGTGAGGAGGGGAGGACAGGAGGAGTACACGTGTCGCGCATCCAGAATCGAGGCGGACGGATTGAAGGACCACGTCGAGACGGACGAGTGCCTCGAGGCTTGCGGACTCGGCCGTGATACCCTCGGGATCTCTTCAGATTCTTTGTTGGATTCTCGCTTCACCCAGAAGCTGTGCTCGGCCAGGTGTTTTAATGGCTGCCCCAACATCGTCAATCTCTACTTCAATCTTGCCGCTGGAGAAGGTAGATCAAAAACCTGAAAACTTTTTAATATCATCTGACAGTTGATTTTTCACCGGTATTGGGATCTTTTCTAGCCAATCTGGAGAACAGACATGTCCCATCTTTGAAATCGGGCCAATACGCCAATAGAAACTAGCAACTGTAAATTTTTGGACTGCTTCATCACAAGCAGTTTATGCAGAAATTGGATATGATTTCAAAGATTGAACCTGTCCTATCCCTATCAAAAATTTTGAGCAGCTTGTCAAGAAATTCCAAGAATAACTCCATTGATGATCTCCTAGAAATCAACTAATATTTTACCCAGTAAGTTAAGGGTGAAAGTGGATCGGCTAATATCTACCTATATTCATTTTTATACCCAAATCTATCAAGATATGGACAAAAATTTAAGTATCCAATCCATCAAAAAAAAAGAAGAAAAGAAGATATGTATAATGATAGAGAGTTGCCGGATCCGTATCTGAATATTCAATTCTAATTGTAATCTTATTTAATTTTATGTACAACTCATAATTTTTTTATAAAAATAAATGACTGTATTAATATACTATTAACTTGATTTATTATGTATTAAGTGATATTTTTGATTCTATTGTTAAAAAATTTAATTATTCGACTTATGTCTGTATTTTTATCCATACTTTTATTATCTGATTTGTATCCGTATTTGTTTAAAACAAAAATGGTTGCGAATGTTTGTATCTAACTAACATCTCTATTTGCGTATGTTAATAAAATAAATATAGGTATGGATATATAAGTTTTTGATAAGTATTAGATTCAGTTCTAGCCCTACAACAAGTGCGCTTGTGTGGCCGTAAGGTACTGTAATCACGTGACAAGCATGAGGTATATGTGGGCCCATTTACCAGAAGGTATTAGCATGGGCATAGATTTTGTGTTACAGGGACAAACTAAACGCATGCCTAGGTCCGTTCTGATAGTATTTGGTAACTCAGGACTTCACTCAAAAAGGCAAGTCAGAAAATATTATTTGGATTCTTTGATTCTGTATAAATGTCCAAGATCTATCCATTGAATAACCAATGTGAGACTAAACACACGCCTACACAGGTTCTCATATATGGCCTGGAAGATGTTTATTTTCAAAAAAAAATTATCATGTGAGCACTCCAAATTTTATATTAATTTGAAGTGTATGGTATCCTTTAAAATCTGTTAATGACGTTAAAAATATCATCTTCTGTCTCTTAGGTGTCTTCCTTCCCAAATTATGCGAAACGCACCGAACAAGCAACCGAAGGACCATGGCTGAGATTAGAAGCTCTGGTGAGGTGATGCCAACGTACGGACCGGAGGCTGCAACATCTAACAAGCTTCTAGCATATGCTCCAACTCAATCCTCTGATATTCTTCTCTCCAGCTCTGCAAAGGCGCCTTCTATGGTGTAATTTACCTCAATGAAGGATTATATATCCAATGTAGTGTTCTATAGATGGCTTTGTAATAAGGTCGCTTGTAGACCACCATAAATAGTTAGAAGGTAAAGAGTATAGACTACAAAAGGTGTGCATTTGAATTTGTTATTGGTGGTATTGTAAGGCTTCCACTGGAGACTTATAAGTAGTGCATTATTGTTACTTCACCCAATTGGATTGTGAGTTGGTGCATACTAATTTGGCATGGTTTGAGCTGTTTCATAGTCTAACTGTACTATTAGTTGAATCTAAGTAATGTTCCTCTGTACTTCTTACCTCTTTCGTTACCTCAATAAATTTGTTGAGCCTTCCTAATTTTGATCAAAATAAAGCTAAAAATGGTGACTTCCTCTCACTCAAAGAATGATCATACGTTAAAGCAAGCTAAATCAAGCATTGCTTAATTATCTTTCAGTTTGCACCATTTTATTGTGATTTATTTGATCAGCATATTGATAATCTATAAAAATTAATTTTCTCTAGCATTGCCTCACAAACCTATCTAAAACCCAACAATTTAAAAAGTCTTCTCCATATATATTTAGAAAAAAAATCCAGATCTAAGGGCTCCATGGGCAGAAGGAAGGCAATAAAAGCCAGCAATGGGAAAGTGGCGCTGAAAGACATGGTGTAAGACTATAAACATATTCGAGCACTTTTTTCCCACAAAAGCATACGGACGCTAATGTTAGTGCCACAGGGCGACGCGAAACATGTTTGCCTCACATATAACCATCATCAGGTTGAATGAGCCTATCTTAAGTTAAAGAAATTTTTTATTGAAAAACTAGGACTTTCTGGTTCTTATGAACCTAACTCATTAAAATATTGCAAATAGAGCCATTGCAATGATCTGTTTTTTTTTAATATTTTTACTAGTGTTCTACATGTGAGAGCTTTATGAAGAGAAGGCTATAAGAACTTTCATTTTTTTGCAGGTGTCACATTTTTTTGAAGGCTTCTTTTGGTTTGGATTTTCGGCCATTTTATCCCAACTTTTGTGGGGTAAGTTGCCAAACAATTTAATAAGGCTTATAAGATCCCTCATGTTACCCGAGACCAGGTCTTTTGCAGTCCTAAGTATCCTTTTTCTTTGGCTAGACCCATGTCTTAATGGTGAGGAAGGTCATTTCTTCCTATAGTTGAAAAGATGATTCTACCTTCATCTGATCTCCTATATCCAACTCAATCCCCTACTTTATTTGATGATCTCTCTCTCTCTCTCTCTCTCTCTCTCACACACACACACACACACACACGCACGCACATATGCATACGCACACCCTAAAATGGATGCTCGGCTTATGTTGATCTCTCCATTAACGTGAACCTCCATTTTAATGATATTATTGATACGATTTTTAATTTTAGATAATAAATAAGACCCTTATATCTATGCTATTTTATTATCTATTATCTATTTTATATAACTAAAATGGAGGCTCGACTTATGCTCAACCCTCCATTCGCCATATGGATGTCTGTATTAGTAACTTTATTAATAGAATTATGTATTTGGAATAATAAATAGAGCTCTTATGTAATACAGTTCTTTATCAAAATATAACAATATAATATCATTCATAAGAAGTTTTTTGGCTTATTAACCATATCAAATGAAGGGCTTTTCATTAGTACTACTAAATTAATACATAAATTAATGATATTATTAATAACCATATTTACTCAATGTATGCTGATGCTAATGAGAAAACATTTTATATTAGTACTACACCTTGCCATATTCTGCTAATCATTAGGCTATACTGATTTTTACTTATTTTTTTTGCATCTTTTTTTATCATGATCAATTTACTTAAATACTTAAAAGTGAAAGTACAACCACAAATGCTCTTGTTATATCGCAATTAAATATCTCCTAGATGAAATATTTTTCTGTTTCTTTTTATATGCAGGTTGGATCATGTTCTTATTATTTTAATAATATACTAATTTACTGTAATGATAGATATACATATACTATTAGAGTTTTGTATAGTAATAGTATATCAAAATATTAAAACCAAAAATTTATTATAAATAACATGAAACAAGATGGAAGCTTGATGTACAACAATATTAATAATATTAGTATTAGTATTATTAGTGCAAAATGCTTACTAATATAAAATAAAATCAAAGAAAAGATAACAAGGATAGTGTGGGTCCAAGTGCATTGACCTTCAAGAACTTTCACTACTATCACATCATCGTTCGAAAGAAGATAGGTTGGGACTGGATGTAGCTTGAGCTACGGTTGAAAAATCAAAGTTAATCACACTCCTAGTGTAGAGTCCTATTGGTTGAAAAATCAAAGTTAATCACACTCCTAGTGTAGAGTCCTATTGGTAAAGAAAGTATAGGATAAAGTAAGCTAAATACAAAATTAATAAAGATATAATAGGATTGATTGATGTGTTGAAGGTTTCTGTTTAGAGTACAATTCTACTTATTTATACTAAAAGACAAACAACACATTGTGACTATTCTCTATGATGGTGGCTTATGTCCCTCTCCCACTACTAATGGTTTTGGCAATTGATGCTAGCTGCCCTTCTACTACTTCACATCTATCAGGACGATCTAACCTTATATTTCCCTCTTAAACCAATAGTCATGCTTAATCAAAACAAACCTTTATTAAATCTCCATTTAGTCTATCTTTTATTTTTGCATATTCAGCCTCTAATGTGATACCCTCCAATCAACTCGGTTAGCTTCAATATAATATTCTTTACTTTGGTCCACGTCTTGGGATATTCT
This sequence comes from Phoenix dactylifera, assembly GCF_009389715.1. Lineage (NCBI taxonomy): Eukaryota > Viridiplantae > Streptophyta > Magnoliopsida > Arecales > Arecaceae > Phoenix > Phoenix dactylifera. The sequence goes on along the minus strand of NC_052396.1, from coordinate 12,522,347 downwards.
CCTGAGACCCTATTACAACCTGACATGTTTTTAACTTGCCATATGGCCGATCAAGCATGCACTTTCCATGTGTCATCTAGAGTAAGGATGTGGTGTAAGCATTATTGAACCCTTCTATTTATTATACTTTGTTACATTGTTATATTGCATTTCAACAATAGTTAAAAAGGAGAAAAAACTATATCATAGACATGTAGATGATATACTAATATATAACTAAAATGGAGGCTCAACTTTGTGCGAGGTCTCTATCGGCTATGTGGAGGCCCACATTAATATTATTATTAGTACAATTTCTTATTTTGGGTAATAGGTATCGCTCTTATTTAATATATTTTTATTTTAGACCGTATTAGTAATATTATTAATGTGATTTTTTATCTTGGACAACTAGTAGGACTGTTATTTAATGTGATTCTTTGCTTTAGATAGTCTATTATGTATCTCTAAAATGACTATAGTCATTCATCAAACTTTGTACCTTTAAAGAAAATAGATTATATTCATCAATTTTTGTTCTCTTAATAACTTTATAAAATCTTCATACCTTCCCTCCTGACAAATAACTTTCTTATTTTTGATTAATGAATCTCTTATAACACATTATTTAATGTCATAATTTTTAGCTAAATATTTTTGCAAAGTTCAATTTTTTGCATTAACTTTCCTAGAAAGAAATTATGTTGTTTGAGAAATGATATTTATATCAAGTGAAAGGTGATTTAAAACATACTATCATTATTTTTGTTATTGTATTTAATATCATAATAAGTATCATAATAATAATTTAATATACCGAATTTTAAATATAACTTTCTTATTGTAGCAAATACCGAATGTTATTTACTCTTATAACTCATAGAAGAGAAAGACAGGCTTATGATGATCGCTTGTAAACAAATATATATTACATATGGGTATTATATTATCTATTCTCTTAATGATAATAGTATAATAATAGATAATAGTGTATCTTACAATTATCAAAAATAAGTATCAATTATATATAGGTACCAATTATATTTATATAATTGTTTTAAGTATAATTGATACGTACAAATACTATCTAAGTTAGGTAAGTACTATACTTACCTAAACTGATATCACTATTTTAGTTTAGGTATGTGATGGGAATTTTTTTTGGCCATCATTAAAGTTTATTACTTAAGATACAACAAAAATTCAGCTTTTGAAGCCTTCTATTTCTTAAATTTTTAAATTAGTAAATTATATTTTAAGAACAGTTTAAAAAAGAAGAAAAACATCCTATGCTGTGCATCATGTAGGGCTAGTATTTTAACAAGTTTATCTTATGTGAATTGAATATTTTTTATATTATATTATGTTATTTGGTTTTTAAGTTTTCTGATATTGAACACAAATTAGCTTAAACAACCGACTTTCAGGACATATAGTGCTCCACTCAAAAAGAGTACTTGAATCGAAGAAACCCATATCCATATGGAGATCAATAGTTTTTAATAACTTCCTGAAAATGTTCCATAGATTTAGAAATTTATAAATTAGTAACAAATTATCACCATCATGTTTATGTGAGGGAAAATTCTAAGAAAGAAAAGAAAAAAAGTGAAATACATTGTAAGTAATTTCTAGGAAAAATTAATGACAAATAAATTGTGATAAAAAAGTATTTAATCATTTTGATTGACTAATTTAATTCCAAGACCACAAAAAAAGATTAACATTGATAGAAAAACAATTGTTTAACAAAATAATTTAATATTTATAGTAGGTTTAATAAATGTATGTTTATATTAAGGTAGGAGAGATCTAAGTTAACACTACTTCTAAGGTAGAGTTATATTGGTAAATAATGTGCATAATAAAGTAAAGCTAATGCAAAGATAAGTAAAGATAAATTAAAATTGATGGGTATGTCAGAAGCCGAAAAGATTTTCTATTACAATATGATATTTATAAGTGGCTCCTCTTAACTAGTAAGATGGATGCCACTACTCCTTTTGAACATTTGTCCTTCTTATTAGTGCCATATATCATACTATTGCTATACATGATAGGTAGTGTTACCTCTCCTCTCATGTCATGGGTAGTAGAAAAATAGGTACTACTATTCATTGTGGATGCTTATCCTTAACTATGCTACATGAGTCACTATTACCATACATTGTATATAGTTCGACCATTTCTCCCATGCATGGATGGTGGTAACCGGCAACCAACTACTATCCTTGGACTCCACTCCACTAAGGTCTTGTTCTAGGTTGATAACTCTTGCCTACTTGATGTATAGTCACTCAGCTTCAACCTTAGGTATTTTAGCCTATACCTTTGGTGTTTCAACCTGAAACCTTAGTATTTATGCCTAGTTTGACACTTAGTACGAGGCCAACATGCAACTTAGCCTGATGAGTAAGTTCAATTTTGGCATACTAGTTGAGTGCTTCATCCCACTGATTGATTCTCAGTCTGCACTTTGTAACTTGAAAGCTTACATCTTTTCACCTTATTCGGCCTGCTTAAGGTATCCCTTTGAAGACTTGCTATTACTTAATCTATAATGGATGGCATTTTAAAACTTGTTATTGCAACGATCTTCAACTCGCGGACATTGGACTAGATGTGATGTAAGCAATGCCTCCTACATCCCATTAGTTGATGGTTAGAAGAGTGATGGGGTGTATTTGACACTACGCCTATCGTCCTAATATTTGGATTTGGATATCATTTAACTTAGCCGATGTAAAGGCCATGAAGGATCTAGTAGTGGTGAGACTTAATAATAGTTTGAATTTATGGAACATCTGGTGGAGGTAAGATGTATTCTTGCATCCCCTATAAAATCTCTTCCTTATTACCTTGATCTGTATATTCCAAGGACTCTATAGGATAGTTTTGGGCTAAAATCTCAATGTTGGGTTCTTTGAAACTTCCGACATTTCTATGCAAAGATTGAATGGCTGATTCGCCTACCACAAAGATAAGTCAACAAAGTTTGCCAGGGTATGCACCACAACATGCTATAGTTTACAATATCGGCTCTTGATGATAGAAATAAGTTTGTTCTAGCATCAAAATCAAAGACGCTATATATCGCTCCATGATTGGCCTTAGCACAACTGTCACTTCACTTGCAAAAAAAATTTTGATCTCATTTGTAGCGACATGTTAATAGCTACACCATAATGTCCAACCAAGTATGTCAGAAAACTTGTTTGCACCGGTTGAGGCTCTCCAGGTATGCCATAAAAACTTGTTTCCCTGCTGGCTTGCTAGAGTTGCTTGCTAACGGAGAGGGCTGACAAGTTTGATAGGAAGGAGTAGATAGGTTCACAGATGTGCCCCCGACATTATACCAGCCAGAAAGAATATGATCGAAGGATGGATAAGAGAGCAGCGTGGGTCCAAGTGCCTTGATCTCTCAAGACTTTTGCCATTGTCATACTGTTGTTCAAAGAAGAAGGATTTAGATTGGGATAGACTATAGCATGGGCTACGGTGGGAGAGTTAACACTGCTCTTAAGATAGAGTCCTACTGATAAATAAAATATATGGTAAAGTAAATCTAATATAAAGATAAGTGAGAAAATATAATTGATTGATATGTCAGAGGTCGAAAAGATCCTCAATTATAATTTGATATTTATAAGTAGCTCCTCTTAACTGGTATGATGGGTGCCACTATTCCTTTAGATACTTGTCCTTATTATTATGTGCCACATGGCCTGCTTTTGTTATACATGATAGGTAGTGTCACCCCTATTTTATATATCATGGGTAGTAGGAAGATAGGTACTACTATTTACTGTGGATACAAGCTTACTATTGTATACCTCATGGGCTACTATTGCCATGCATGGTAGATAGTATAACCATTTCTCTCATGCATAGGTAGTGGCAACTACTAGCCAACCACCATCCTTGGACTCTGCTCCACTAAGTTCTTGTCGTAGGTCGATAACACTCACCTCCTTGATTTATAGTCACTCAGCTTGAACCCATTGAAATTTTGACCTATTGATCGAGTGCTTGATCCTACTGATTGATTTTCAGTAAGCATCTTGGTACTTGAAGGTTTACATCCTTTTTACTTATTTGGCCTACCTAAGATGTCCTTTTTAGAGACTTGCTATTACTCGGTCTATATTGGACATTGTTGAGACTTGTTATTGATTGGTATTCAAATCACAGACATTGATCTAGTTGTGATGTAAACATATATAATATAGTTATAACCTTTTGTTAGGTTGAGCATACTGAGTAATGAGTTATAGAAGGGACTGATAAGGTGCAAGGAAAATCTCCTTCAGTGCGAATGTCCCATTTGTCTGTCGAACCCCCAAATTTTAGTCACCAACCACTTTTAACTTCTTGATCTTCATTTCTTTAGCGGTAGACAACTCTATCGCTAAGGCCTCATATTTTGAACTGTTATTAGAGCATGGAAACTAAAATTTAAACGATAAAGATGTTGACTCTCCTTTTGGTGATTTCAAAACTATTCCTACACCACCTTCTTCCTTGGCTGTGGATGATCCATCAAAGTTTAAGGTCCATTGCCCATCTTCTACTATTGCAATCTATTCTATCTCACCTGAAATTTCTTCAGAAAGCTCGATAGAGTCTTTTGATGGGCCAGTAGAATGGCAAAAACTTGCCTCTTTATCAGATGTATGCATGCAATCCGAGAACACTTTGGGGTGAACACCCATCGGAACAAGTAGGGTCAATAGTTCAGCATTTAGGCCGTAACATTTAGCAAAAAAAAAATCTTTAACCCAACAAGTGCTCTCCAAACCAAGCTAGATAGTCTCCTTTCTCCCATGTTTCCTCTCTCTTGCACACCTTCTCACCTGTTAGTTTTTCTTTCTTCTCTTGTGCATCTAACCTCTATCTCCTCTCTTTCCTCCTATGTTCTTTGCTCACACCAAAATAAAGAATTAGGAATTCATATTTTAGAATAGGCAGAGACAAGCCACTCTTAGATGATATCTACTATCAAAAGTAGGAAATAAAACCATTTAACGTAAGTTTTTCTTGTACTCACCAAGTTTGTGCTATCGAGCATTTTAGGGTATAGGATCCTCCTTTTTTTTTTTCTTTTGAGTTTTGTTAGACAGCTAACTATACCAAGAAATGAGTTTTATTGTTCAGATTCTTTTGTATTGTAACATGTTTTGGAGCAATTTTGATGAAAATAAGGAGTAATTAGGATTTTTGCCTATTTTCAGAACTTTCGATCAACTGCAGTTCTGGAGTTATAATTTGAGACATACATATCCATTTTGGTATCACTAGTTTTAGTTAAAGCCTAATTAGTCATCAAGTTCTTGTGAGTTAGTTCCTATAAGACGATAGTACTATGTTGAAAGCCTTGTCTATGGAGAGAGTTGTAATTATGTGCTCCAATATGCGTAAGTGAGAATAATGTATTCTAACAATACTTAATAAAAGAATAATATATATTTTCCATTTTTTTTGCTTAGATATGTTTTGAAATGCTGGAATATCTAGTTTTTTATTGTGTGCTATCACATGTGAGATGAGTTCTCTCCTCATAGTCTACTATTCTTAAAATTTTGAAACAAGATTTTTTACAAAACTAATCTTGTATGAATCCCGTGTAATATAATTTGTGAATTTGCGGAATTCATGTAATGGATATATTAACAAATGTGTGTCACATAGCATAAGAGTTATTGTATATAAAAGGAATTGAAACTAAAACTTCTATAAGAATTTGACAATGAGATTTGATGGGTTGGAATTCTAAGTCAATTTCATAGAGCAAATCATGACAACTTATTGATGTTTGTCATGGAGCAATTCATGGCACCTGATTGATGGTTAACTAATTTATTTTGCCTAAAACCCATCATTTTATTTATGTTCAAATCTGGAAGTCAATGAATTTTTTGTTCATAGATATAGTGAGAATTTGAATATTATATTCAAACTCCTTTATCTATTTAAAATTATTTTGAATCTATTGCAAATTACACATTTTACTTACATATCGTTTACTCTTTTTAGATGTGGCATACTAGTATAACTTAGTTGGAGTTAATCATTAATTTCTTTTCTTATTTGTGAACCTATCGGCTTAAAACTTTGTGTGATAGTTAATTGAATGTAAGAACAATGAGCTGAACAATGGATCGGGCTCATATAAGGCTGATTTCATGAGGTATACAGCATCACAAGTCTATCCATGTGATGAAATTAAGTTTCTACCTAGCATTAGGTGCCTTAATTTGCTCCTCCAAAGATTGGAATAACAAGTTGCAAAAATCTTTGTATTACTTCTTTAATTTATCCTAATCATCTACATTTTGCAAGACCATGACCTTCATTAATAAAGTAAAATTCTAGAGTTGATGCCAAAATCTGCCAAAATACTATATTGATTGGATGGATAGGTAAAATAAGCTTGTAGCACTGCGATTATTCACTCAGGACTATCGTTAGTAGAAATCTTAGGACTCTCAGTACATATTCTACTTATTTTAAACTTTTACATTATGTTTGACTCATAGAAATGTAAAAGAATCGGAATGAGAAATGGAATGGAATCAAAATGGAAGATAAGAAATTGGAATCATCATTCATTTCAAAAAGGGACATTCTAAAAGTTAATTTAACTTGTTATATATTTGAGTGAAATAAATTTTATACTAATTTTTGAATATTATCATGGACTAATAATTAGAAATAAATCTTGTAAAAATGATCATTGTAATTCTTTAGATATTACGGACTTGGCCACCATAATGTTAAAATAGATAGGTCATTTAACATTTTCATAGCATTTCCATATTCTTGTTATTTTATTGTAAATAATAATATATTTCTTTTTTATATTTTATTTTCTATTATTTTGATACTATGATGTGTTATTTACTATATTCTTAATTTTATTTATTTTTATTTTTTATTATTTACTTTTTATTTTATTTTACATAATTTATAAATTTTTATTCTACATTTATTTTATATTTTGTTTTTGTATACATTAATTCCTATTTTAATATTTATAAAATTTAAATTTTATTTTTGTATAATTTAATAATACTTGTTCATTTTTATCAAGTTTTTCTTGAGTGTGCACTGATGATGCTTGTTTATTACTGTATATAACAAATTTTTGAGCAAAACTATTATGAATATTTGCTACTTTATATTTTATTTTTTAAGAAAATTAATATTTTAATTAAATATTATGTAAATTATTTAATTTTATTTATGTCATAAAAATAGTTGACTTAGATCAATTATTATTTTATATTATAACTATTGCAACTTAGTTTACACTATAAAACTTCATACATTCTCATCGCTCTAGGGGAATGAAAATTCCTCCCATTCAAGAATCCCCTCACGCAAGAAGGGAATCAAAATTCTTATATTCAAGAGAACGATGACCTAAAGTAATATGATTCTTTGCTTATTCTATGGACAGGGTAAGTATTTTTCATGCCAAAGAAGAATTCAGCTTCCGTTGCTTGAGTCCACCATTGGATAATCGAACAATCGCTTTAAGATATGTGCATGCTAATGAATGAAAAGTTCGTAGTGCTTCAAGATCTGTGCAAGGTATGATCCAATGGTCTATGTTGCGAAAGAACATCAATCATTGTTTTATATGATAGATACAACCCAAACCCTTATTCTATGCGGCAAAGATAAAATTATTTGCCTTCCATTATAAATCTTCTTTTATTCTAGTAGTGCTCGAGATTTTCTATACCGTGCCCCTTAGGAACTTTTTATTCTAGCAACATCTGTGCAGCTCATGGCACAACAAACTTGGTCAGTCATGTTAATAATTTTAAAATTTCTATTGAAAAATAAACACCATTTAAAAACTTGGTCAAGCCTGTCTTAACTAGTGATTTCAGAGTCAAACAAGCTGTCACGCCCTGAACCCAGCACCCGGGTCCGGTACGCGACCGGCCGCATGAGCTCTAGAGCAGTGCCCTAAAGATCATGCAAGGCCTATGATTAACAAAAATTCCAATAAATCCATAAGAAATTGATAATTTAAATAGACAAATCCGACATGTCCAAATAAACAAATTAGTTCAATTATAAGATCTTCTAATGTTCATCAACATCAAAGAAGGATAAACAACTAACTAACTAATGACTCTGGTACTTGCACTCTGCGCCCATCCCATCCATATATATTTATGCATCCTGCAACTCTGGTAAAGAAAAAGAAGAAGAAGGGGGTGAGCTTTACAGCCCAGTAAGAATCCTTACACATCCATACCAACACAATAATAATATGAGTTTGAAACCACGACAAATCGATGCACATTTTATGAAATCATAAACAGTTTCCAAAAGACTCAAATAATTAATATAATTATGTACATCAAGCATTAATGAAAGTCCATAATTATACATCAAACGTCAATGAAAGTCCAGCCACATAAGAATGATATAGTTGATAATAGCTTATAAATCACTATAACTATTTTTCAATGCTTTTTCTTTCCATTCCATGTTAACTTGATCCGGATCAATTATCTTTCCGACTTTGGGCTACATCCCGGTCACATTTCCGACCCATGACGGGGCAATCGATAGTATCACATTTCCGGCCTGTGATGGGGCAATCGATAGTGTCACATTTCCAGCCTGTGACGGGGCAATCGATAGTATCACATTTCCAGCCTGTGATGGGGCAATCGATAATATCACATTTCCAGCCTGTGATGGGGCAATCAATAATAACGAGATAAGCCCAAAGTCCCTGTTCATTTAATCAATTCACAAACACACATCCATTCCCTTTTCCACTTTATTTCCGGCCTAGACTAACCATTGTCACGTTTCCGGCCCGTGACAGGGCAATCAATATAACATGGTTAGTCCATACCACCACATCCATAAATCCAATTATACAAGTAAAGGTTATACACATACATGCATCCATCATAACACCAATCACAAGCTAACACGATCAAAACATAATTTAATATAAAATTATTTTGCTTTGTCTGGATCATAGCATATCAAATATATATAGTGCAAAAATATCTATATCATGTAGAATTGGCGTACAAAGGTTCTTACAGAAATTGTAGACTGACACAAATACAGATCCGGATCACAATCTACGAGCTGGGGTGCTGAGTCCCCTAATCAAAACCTCCTAGCACCGCTGACTCTTTTCCTACAACATCAATTATAAATCACAAACTAAATTATTTAATATTTAAATATTCTAAACCATAATTCATATCTACTATGGGGTCCATCACCAGGTCCCCAAACATCTCAATCCCTCAAATCTAGGGCAGTCGGGGTGGCCCGACTCCCACCCTGTACCACCGGTCTATGTCGTCGCCAGCCGTGGCCGCTGCCACGCCAGCGATGATGGCCGGTCCCGGTGAAGAGACCAAAAGAAAGGGATGATCCCTCTCTCTTCATGGTTGGGAATACATCTCCCTCCCTCAAATCCTTTTTGATCCAAGGGCAACAACCATGGTGGCTGTGCCCTCTCCTTCCCCAACCCGACATCACCACTGGCCGAACCATCGCCGGCCGCCACTGTTGCAGTCGCCGGCGATGGTGGCCGACCAAGAGAGGGAGAGAAGAAGAAGTTTCTTCTCCTTCTTCTTCTTCTTCCCCCAAAACCGACACAGGGTCCCCTCCCCCTTCCTCCATTCATCCACGGAAAAACCACCGTGATGGTGGCTTGGCTTCCCCCACCCGACGGCAGCCACAGTGTCCAGGTCCCACCGTCGTCGCCGGCCGGCAGCGAACCGACAAGAGGGAGAGAAGAAGAGGGTGAAACCACGAGAGGAAGCCCTCGGTCCACCATCCCCATCTTCAAATAAATCATAGAAAACCCTCTCCGACCCTCACACAGACCCGACCGACCCCCAATGCCATGGATCCCGGCCCATCCCGGCGGCCGGCGGCGGCCAAAAACCGGAAAGAAGAGGCCGAAACAGGGGTACCCTGTTTCGGGCTCTTCTCCGACGATTCACCGGGCAAATCCCTAACCAAAGCAGCCCTAAATCTAGCAAATGACATGCAAGGAGAGGAGCCACACTTACCTCGGTCCGACGGGGTGTTCCGGCGACTTTTCCGGCGAGGAATCGGAGGAGGAATCTTGAGTTTTCATGCATGGATCCAAGGCTTCTTCATGTGTATTCATTGAAGGGGGAAGCTTATGGCTTCCGCCGCCCCTTCTCCGGCGATTACCCTCCCCCAACGATCGGCCTCCTCCGGCGATCGCCCTCTCTAGCGCCGCTGCCCCCCTTTTTTTTTGTGTTTCTTCTCCAACGATCGTGCCTAGGGCACGATCGTATATGGTGGATGGGCCCGGTCTTTTCGGGCCGGCCCGTCCACCACTCTTTTTTTTTTGGGTATTACATACTCTCCTCCTTAAAAAAATTTCGTCCTCGAAATTAACTTACTTGAAGCCTCAAACTTTAAAAATATGCATCCGTTATATCATCCCCGAGATCTCAAGTAGTCTTCTTCTCGGAGTACCTACTCACAAGATTTTAATATACACAATCACAGCATCTCAAAACTTGATCCTTTCTATTTACCACACGTAGTAAGTTCTTTTGATCTCCTTCGAAAGAATTCCAAACTCCCAACCTTGGATTAAAATGCCGTAATTATATCCCAAAGAAATTAATTTCTCTTGATTCTACATCGAGATCATAATTAGCTTGACAGAAATAGGAGATATTTTTAGTATCAAATGCTCTTAATAATCTATAATCCTCCTTCTTTTCTTAACTTTGCCTGTGATTAAATGATCAACCTTTATCTTAGGAAAACCGCAAACCTGTTCAAATAGATATATTAACAATGTCAGAGCTAGGAGTCGAAGAACTATATTAAATCATTCCAGGCCCAAGCTTAATCACAGTGCTATCAATTCGTTAACGCTAAATTTGAGATGCCCCAAAATTCTTCTTAGAATTATCAAAAATAGGAGAGCCATAACTACTTCCAGTAGGCAAAGAATCAACGACATTCCCCTCTACTAGAAAACTAACTCAAGTCTTCCATAATAATACCTTTCAGATCAAGGTATTATTATTATTTTTTTTTTCTAATCGGTTTCAAAATAACTCAAACCACTACACTTCCGCTGCGCACTCTGATTTAATTTATTAAATACTCTAGAACCTCTAAATGATTTATGACCGAAATATCACTTGGCACTGGGAGTAAGAAAAATCTAAATTTCAAAACTTTAATTGAGCAGAACCTCCAGATCTCTCTGTCCTCAATTTATGTAGAGTATACTAACCATAACTAACTCTCAAGCCATTAATCAAGTTTAAGGTTACTATATAATCTTCACAACCATTTTAGAATTCAAAATATCTAGATTTAATTTAAAATAAGTTAACCTTGGATTTCCTCAGCAATTCGATTAGACAATCTACGTTGATCTTCTTTCCAAAAAAGATTTACTTCAAATTCAATGGGTTAGAAATCATTGAGCCAATATTACTATGAATAGAATTAACTCCATTATCTCCAAATCTTTCTTCACTAAGATTCTTGATGTTTAACATCAATGCTACATGTGATAACTCATATAAGCATCTCAAAATCGAAATCTCTACTCAATATTGTATTTTACAAAGATTCCTGGTTAGATGATAAATCTAGACTTGCGTTCAAGTTAACACATCCAATAGTCTCCAACAACTATGAAAAAAAATTCAGTAGCCCAATCTGAATATACAAATTCAAGTAATTAGAATTTTCCACCAATTTGCATACTAGCCTTAAGAATTTAACCCACCAATAGAAATACACCTATTTAAAATATCCAAACATGTCAATACCAAATATAATCTCATATACAGATTTAACCTCGAAGAACAATCTGCTTTAATATTATGAAAAATCGTTCTTAGCTCACTCCAATGCTATGATAGATCCATGCACAAACTCTACTCTAATAATTACCAGCAAAACCAAAAGTGCTATCACATCTACACCCATATCATGTTTGAACTTTCAGGTCACTTACACAACATCTAAACATGATATAACCAATATGCCAAGGCTAACCTTCCTTGCCTTAGGTCTAACCTCTTTTATCATGATCAAAGACAATTTATCCAGTCCTTCTATACTTGTAGAATATCAAACCCAATACTTACATTTTATCACAATGCCTAATAATCTTACACCTTAAGCACTGAATTTAATTATCATGTCGTCCCAAGTGATCATAACCTTAAGCTATGATATATTTCTATCACAATCCCTAGTGATCTTAAACATATGCTCGGATTCCAATTTTGTCACTATCCCCAATGACCTTAAACCTCAAACTCTAATGCCACTAAGGCCATAGTCCCTAGTGGTCTTAAAGCTTAGATTACAATATCATTCCTATTACAATCTCAAGTGATTATAAACCAAGGCTCTGATAGTTTTCCTATCATATCCCCACTCACACTCACCTGAACATAAACCCTAAGATACCTTAACCTTAAGCTCTGATACCACTCTGTCACGCCCCGAACCCAGCACCCGGATCCGGTACGCGACCGGCCGCATGAGCTCTAGAGCAGTGCCCTAAAGATCATGCAAGGCCTATGATTAACAAAAATTCCAATAAATCCATAAGAAATTGATAATTTAAATAGACAAATCCGACATGTCCAAATAAACAAATTAGTTCAATTATAAGATCTTCTAATGTTCATCAACATCAAAGAAGGATAAACAACTAACTAACTAATGACTCTGGTACTTGCACTCTGCGCCCATCCCATCCATATTTATGCATCCTGCAACTCTGGTAAAGAAAAAGAAGAAGAAGGGGGTGAGCTTTACAGCCCAGTAAGAATCCTTACACATCCATACCAACACAATAATAATATGAGTTTGAAACCACGACAAATCGATGCACATTTTATGAAATCATAAACAGTTTCCAAAAGACTCAAATAATTAATATAATTATGTACATCAAGCATCAATGAAAGTCCATAATTATACATCAAACGTCAATGAAAGTCCAGCCACATAAGAATGATATAGTTGATAATAGCTTATAAATCACTATAACTATTTTTCAATGCTTTTTCTTTCCATTTCATGTTAACTTGATCCGGATCAATTATCTTTCCGACTTTGGGCTACATCCCGGTCACGTTTTCGGCCCGTGACGGGGCAATCGATAGTATCACATTTCCGGCCTGTGATGGGGCAATCGATAGTGTCACATTTCCAGCCTGTGACGGGGCAATCGATAGTATCACATTTCCAGCCTGTGACGGGGCAATCGATAATATCACATTTCCAGCCTGTGATGGGGCAATCAATAATAACGAGATAAGCCCAAAGTCCCTGTTCATTTAATCAATTCACAAACACACATCCATTCCCTTTTCCACTTTATTTCCGGCCTAGACTAACCATTGTCACATTTCCGGCCCGTGACAGGGCAATCAATATAACATGGTTAGTCCATACCACCACATCCATAAATCCAATTATACAAGTATAGGTTATACACATACATGCATCCATCATAACACCAATCACAAGCTAACACGATCAAAACATAATTTAATATAAAATTATTTTGCTTTGTCTGGATCATAGCATATCAAATATATAGTGCAAAAATATTTATATCATGTAGGATTGGCGTACAAGGATTCTTACAGAAATTGTAGATTGACACAAATACAGATCCGGATCACAACCTACGAGCTGGGGTGCTGAGTCCCCTAATCAAAACCTCCTGGCACCGCTGACTCTTTTCCTACAACATCAATTATAAATCACAAACTAAATTATTTAATATTTAAATATTCTAAACCATAATTCATATCTACTATGGGGTCCATCACCAGGTCCCCAAACATCTCAATCCCTCAAATCTAGGGCAGTCGGGGTGGCCCGACTCCCACCCTGTACCACCGGTCTATGTCGTCGCCAGCCGTGGCCGCTGCCACGCCAGCGATGATGGCCGGTCCCGGTGAAGAGACCAAAAAAAAGGGATGATCCCTCTCTCTTCATGGTTGGGAATACATCTCCCTCCCTCAAATCCTTTTTGATCCAAGGGCAACAACCATGGTGGCTGTGCCCTCTCCTTCCCCAACCCGACATCACCACTGGCCGAACCATCGCCGGCCGCCACTGTTGCAGTCGCCGGCGATGGTGGCCGACCAAGAGAGGGAGAGAAGAAGAAGTTTCTTCTCCTTCTTCTTTTTCTTCCCCCAAAACCGACACAGAGTCCCCTCCCCCTTCCTCCATTCATCCACGGAAAAACCACCGTGATGGTGGCTTGGCTTCCCCCACCCGACGGCAGCCACAGTGTCCAGGTCCCACCGTCGTCGCCGGCCGGCAGCGAACCGACAAGAGGGAGAGAAGAAGAGGGTGAAACCACGAGAGGAAGCCCTCGGTCCACCATCCCCATCTTCAAATAAATCATAGAAAACCCTCTCCGACCCTCACACAGACCCGACCGACCCCCAATGCCATGGATCCCGGCCCATCCCGGCGGCCGGCGGCGGCCAAAAACCGGAAAGAAGAGGCCGAAACAGGGGTACCCTGTTTCGGGCTCTTCTCCGACGATTCACCGGGCAAATCCCTAACCAAAGCAGCCCTAAATCTAGCAAATGACATGCAAGGAGAGGAGCCACACTTACCTCGGTCCGACGGGGTGTTCCGGCGACTTTTCCGGCGAGGAATCGGAGGAGGAATCTTGAGTTTTCATGCATGGATCCAAGGCTTCTTCATGTGTATTCATTGAAGGGGGAAGCTTATGGCTTCCGCCGCCCCTTCTCCGGCGATTACCCTCCCCCAACGATCGGCCTCCTCCGGCGATCGCCCTCTCTAGCGCCGCTGCCCCCCTTTTTTTTTGTGTTTCTTCTCCAACGATCGTGCCTAGGGCACGATCGTATATGGTGGATGGGCCCGGTCTTTTCGGGCCGGCCCGTCCACCACTCTTTTTTTTTTGGGTATTACATACTCTCCTCCTTAAAAAAATTTCGTCCTCGAAATTAACTTACTTGAAGCCTCAAACTTTAAAAATATGCATCCGTTATATCATCCCCGAGATCTCAAGTAGTCTTCTTCTCGGAGTACCTACTCACAAGATTTTAATATACACAATCACAGCATCTCAAAACTTGATCCTTTCTATTTACCACACGTAGTAAGTTCTTTTGATCTCCTTCGAAAGAATTCCAAACTCCCAACCTTGGATTAAAATGCCGTAATTATATCCCAAAGAAATTAATTTCTCTTGATTCTACATCGAGATCATAATTAGCTTGACAGAAATAGGAGATATTTTTAGTATCAAATGCTCTTAATAATCTATAATCCTCCTTCTTTTCTTAACTTTGCCTGTGATTAAATGATCAACCTTTATCTTAGGAAAACCGCAAACCTGTTCAAATAGATATATTAACAATGTCAGAGCTAGGAGTCGAAGAACTATATTAAATCATTCCAGGCCCAAGCTTAATCACAGTGCTATCAATTCGTTAACGCTAAATTTGAGATGCCCCAAAATTCTTCTTAGAATTATCAAAAATAGGAGAGCCATAACTACTTCCAGTAGGCAAAGAATCAACGACATTCCCCTCTACTAGAAAACTAACTCAAGTCTTCCATAATAATACCTTTCAGATCAAGGTATTATTATTATTTTTTTTTTCTAATCGGTTTCAAAATAACTCAAACCACTACACTTCCGTTGCGCACTCTGATTTAATTTATTAAATACTCTAGAACCTCTAAATGATTTATGACCGAAATATCACTTGGCACTGGGAGTAAGAAAAATCTAAATTTCAAAACTTTAATTGAGCAGAACCTCCAGATCTCTCTGTCCTCAATTTATGTAGAGTATACTAACCATAACTAACTCTCAAGCCATTAATCAAGTTTAAGGTTACTATATAATCTTCACAACCATTTTAGAATTCAAAATATCTAGATTTAATTTAAAATAAGTTAACCTTGGATTTCCTCAGCAATTCGATTAGACAATCTACGTTGATCTTCTTTCCAAAAAAGATTTACTTCAAATTCAATGGGTTAGAAATCATTGAGCCAATATTACTATGAATAGAATTAACTCCATTATCTCCAAATCTTTCTTCACTAAGATTCTTGATGTTTAACATCAATGCTACATGTGATAACTCATATAAGCATCTCAAAATCGAAATCTCTACTCAATATTGTATTTTACAAAGATTCCTGGTTAGATGATAAATCTAGACTTGCGTTCAAGTTAACACATCCAATAGTCTCCAACAACTATGAAAAAAAATTCAGTAGCCCAATCTGAATATACAAATTCAAGTAATTAGAATTTTCCACCAATTTGCATACTAGCCTTAAGAATTTAACCCACCAATAGAAATACACCTATTTAAAATATCCAAACATGTCAATACCAAATATAATCTCATATACAGATTTAACCTCGAAGAACAATCTGCTTTAATATTATGAAAAATCGTTCTTAGCTCACTCCAATGCTATGATAGATCCATGCACAAACTCTACTCTAATAATTACCAGCAAAACCAAAAGTGCTATCACATCTACACCCATATCATGTTTGAACTTTCAGGTCACTTACACAACATCTAAACATGATATAACCAATATGCCAAGGCTAACCTTCCTTGCCTTAGGTCTAACCTCTTTTATCATGATCAAAGACAATTTATCCAGTCCTTCTATACTTGTAGAATATCAAACCCAATACTTACATTTTATCACAATGCCTAATAATCTTACACCTTAAGCACTGAATTTAATTATCATGTCGTCCCAAGTGATCATAACCTTAAGCTATGATATATTTCTATCACAATCCCTAGTGATCTTAAACATATGCTCGGATTCCAATTTTGTCACTATCCCCAATGACCTTAAACCTCAAACTCTAATGCCACTAAGGCCATAGTCCCTAGTGGTCTTAAAGCTTAGATTACAATATCATTCCTATTACAATCTCAAGTGATTATAAACCAAGGCTCTGATAGTTTTCCTATCATATCCCCACTCACACTCACCTGAACATAAACCCTAAGATACCTTAACCTTAAGCTCTGATACCACTCTGTCACGCCCCGAACCCAGCACCCGGATCCGGTACGCGACCGGCCGCATGAGCTCTAGAGCAGTGCCCTAAAGATCATGCAAGGCCTATGATTAACAAAAATTTCAATAAATCCATAAGAAATTGATAATTTAAATAGACAAATCCGACATGTCCAAATAAACAAATTAGTTCAATTATAAGATCTTCTAATGTTCATCAACATCAAAGAAGGATAAACAACTAACTAACTAATGACTCTGGTACTTGCACTCTGCGCCCATCCCATCCATATTTATGCATCCTGCAACTCTGGTAAAGAAAAAGAAGAAGAAGGGGGTGAGCTTTACAGCCCAGTAAGAATCCTTACACATCCATACCAACACAATAATAATATGAGTTTGAAACCACGACAAATCGATGCACATTTTATGAAATCATAAACAGTTTCCAAAAGACTCAAATAATTAATATAATTATGTACATCAAGCATCAATGAAAGTCCATAATTATACATCAAACGTCAATGAAAGTCCAGCCACATAAGAATGATATAGTTGATAATAGCTTATAAATCACTATAACTATTTTTCAATGCTTTTTCTTTCCATTTCATGTTAACTTGATCCGGATCAATTATCTTTCCGACTTTGGGCTACATCCCGGTCACGTTTTCGGCCCGTGACGGGGCAATCGATAGTATCACATTTCCGGCCTGTGATGGGGCAATCGATAGTGTCACATTTCCAGCCTGTGACGGGGCAATCGATAGTATCACATTTCCAGCCTGTGACGGGGCAATCGATAATATCACATTTCCAGCCTGTGATGGGGCAATCAATAATAACGAGATAAGCCCAAAGTCCCTGTTCATTTAATCAATTCACAAACACACATCCATTCCCTTTTCCACTTTATTTCCGGCCTAGACTAACCATTGTCACATTTCCGGCCCGTGACAGGGCAATCAATATAACATGGTTAGTCCATACCACCACATCCATAAATCCAATTATACAAGTATAGGTTATACACATACATGCATCCATCATAACACCAATCACAAGCTAACACGATCAAAACATAATTTAATATAAAATTATTTTGCTTTGTCTGGATCATAGCATATCAAATATATAGTGCAAAAATATTTATATCATGTAGGATTGGCGTACAAGGATTCTTACAGAAATTGTAGATTGACACAAATACAGATCCGGATCACAACCTACGAGCTGGGGTGCTGAGTCCCCTAATCAAAACCTCCTGGCACCGCTGACTCTTTTCCTACAACATCAATTATAAATCACAAACTAAATTATTTAATATTTAAATATTCTAAACCATAATTCATATCTACTATGGGGTCCATCACCAGGTCCCCAAACATCTCAATCCCTCAAATCTAGGGCAGTCGGGGTGGCCCGACTCCCACCCTGTACCACCGGTCTATGTCGTCGCCAGCCGTGGCCGCTGCCACGCCAGCGATGATGGCCGGTCCCGGTGAAGAGACCAAAAAAAAGGGATGATCCCTCTCTCTTCATGGTTGGGAATACATCTCCCTCCCTCAAATCCTTTTTGATCCAAGGGCAACAACCATGGTGGCTGTGCCCTCTCCTTCCCCAACCCGACATCACCACTGGCCGAACCATCGCCGGCCGCCACTGTTGCAGTCGCCGGCGATGGTGGCCGACCAAGAGAGGGAGAGAAGAAGAAGTTTCTTCTCCTTCTTCTTTTTCTTCCCCCAAAACCGACACAGAGTCCCCTCCCCCTTCCTCCATTCATCCACGGAAAAACCACCGTGATGGTGGCTTGGCTTCCCCCACCCGACGGCAGCCACAGTGTCCAGGTCCCACCGTCGTCGCCGGCCGGCAGCGAACCGACAAGAGGGAGAGAAGAAGAGGGTGAAACCACGAGAGGAAGCCCTCGGTCCACCATCCCCATCTTCAAATAAATCATAGAAAACCCTCTCCGACCCTCACACAGACCCGACCGACCCCCAATGCCATGGATCCCGGCCCATCCCGGCGGCCGGCGGCGGCCAAAAACCGGAAAGAAGAGGCCGAAACAGGGGTACCCTGTTTCGGGCTCTTCTCCGACGATTCACCGGGCAAATCCCTAACCAAAGCAGCCCTAAATCTAGCAAATGACATGCAAGGAGAGGAGCCACACTTACCTCGGTCCGACGGGGTGTTCCGGCGACTTTTCCGGCGAGGAATCGGAGGAGGAATCTTGAGTTTTCATGCATGGATCCAAGGCTTCTTCATGTGTATTCGTTGAAGGGGGAAGCTTATGGCTTCCGCCGCCCCTTCTCCGGCGATTACCCTCCCCCGACGATCGGCCTCCTCCGGCGATCGCCCTCTCTAGCGCCACTGCCCCCCCCTTTTTTTTTTGTGTTTCTTCTCCAACGATCGTGCCTAGGGCACGATCGTATATGGTGGATGGGCTCGGTCTTTTCGGGCCGGCCCGTCCACCACTCTTTTTTTTTTTTTGGGTATTACACAAGCCGAGTCCAAATCATATTTCTCAATGATAATGTCTGCATTGTGCAAGTTTAAGCAATAAACTTTGAGCAAGTTAAGATGTGTTTAGTACATTCGGTAAAATCTTCCCAACTTTGATCAAGCTCTTTGCACAAAGTTGATTTCCTCCTAGAATCTTGTGCGTGTATGCTGGACCTCAATCTCATTCTTGACAACAAAATAAGCAGCGGAAAAAGCTTTAGATCTTCGTTTCTTTACCTCTTTAATAAAATGCTTAAGCCGGACAAAGGGTTTCAATGTCTTTTGAAAGTTAATATAGACATCTTGAAGGCCTAGCATCTCTTATGGTCCAACCTTAGAAGTCTATCAATACCCATCAAGAGCGTTTGGTGTTGTATGAAATCATAGCTATTCTCATTTTCGTTACGACAAGAGATGATCCATCTTGACCTTCCCTGTCCAAGGGCATCTTACAGGCAAGTTTTTAAGAACAGATCATGGTAATGTTTTCATTTGTGTGGCTTCTTGAAGTATGTGTACTCTAAAGATACTCTGCAAGCAAGGTGAAACTAAAACCTAATGGCTAAGGCTAATTACTGTCCAGCCTTGATTTGACTACAGTCTATTTTGTTTACGTTTTACTCGTTGGAATATGATGATACACACTGGTGACTTGTTTTAGATACATTGACAACTATGTAATACACGCTTACTATTTGTTCTGAACATAGGCCAAGAATCCAAAGGTAATGGCCATCAAAACAAGTCCAGGAAACAAATTTTTCCACAATAGACCTTGAGAAACTTTTGTCTATAATAAATAGACGATGGTCAAAACGAGGAAGGAAAAGTTCTGGGTAGTTTAGACCCAACCCACCTGGCTTAATCTTTGGGTGGCCCGGTGGCTCCAGGCCAGACCACATAGGCCAGGGTAGGCCCAAATTTCATCCCTCTCTCTCTCCCTCTATCTCTCTCTCTCTCTCACACACACGCACACAACTGGTCGGAAACATGTATAATAGATTTAAATAAATAATAGTTTATATACTCTTGTCTATCCATTTAATAAAAATTAATGGAGTGAAATATAGTTGCTAAAAGAATAATATAGAATTGCATTTACTGGTAGTTGGCTCAGAAACCTATGAACAATGATGCCAGTTTGCAACATTTTAGGGGATGGATGCTGATTAGGAAAATATTGGATATTTCGATTTCGGATTAGACTGACCTCCTTGTCCTCGGTATAAACCAAGGTGAACAACGTCGGCGAAATCTGAGGAGCTAATCTACATGTGCCAGTAAACTGCAGCAGTTATGACAACACTGTTGTCAGTGCACGTTTAGTATACTCACCGTCATATGCTGCTCATACAAAATGTTTTTCATATCGTAAAAATACAATTGCTATTACTTGGCTATTAACACACGTTACATCAAATCAGGTAACCATACAGTTGACTACCCTATATAAAGGGGTAGTCCGGGGGTCTTTAGGTAAGCTCATTAATTCAGAGAACTCCACACTACAAAGATTTCTCCCTTCCATATTATTGTCTCATTGTTTTAACTTAGGCATTGGGAGGTCTCCTGTCGGAAACCTTCTGGAAAGAGGACTTGTTGCAAGTCGACCCTGGAGAAAACTAGTTCTTCCACATCTTGGCCAACTAGTTCAGTTCGGTTCACATCGACCTCAGAATCATCTGACCTATGCTCCGACTTCGGTTCACAATTCTACGACAACAGATTGGCGCTACAAAAAAGGTCCTAGCTATATCGATACCAAGTGAAGGCAAAATTTTCTGCCTGAGTCCGTGCGGTGGAGGCTTGAGCTTCCGCGGACTCGACTTTGTCCTCGACCATCTTTACCCTCTCCTCGGACCAGTCCAAGTCGAGGTACGAGCCTTGGGTGATGATGGATATGAAGACGCGGTACCGGCGGGCAGCTGAGCGAGGACGACCCCCTCCAGAGGGGCTGACCTAATTGGTGATACAATCTCGACCTCAAGGTCGAGCTCCACATCCTCTGCCCCAGGTACTGGCACCTCGGGGGACACTCTGGAAATCGAGGCCTCGGCGGCAGCTTCGGCCATAGGGGGGCTGAGAAGGACTCTCCCCTCGATTTCTTCTTCTGGGAGGTTCACCTTTGGACACCGCGGCTGACCTCTTGCACATCGTCATTCAGATAAAGCACCAAGTTGGTCTTCATAGTTGCAACAGTTGCAAAGCCAAACACTAGGTTAAAAAAGAACATGATGACGAGGAGAAAATATAAAAAAAATTAAAGAAGTTTACCCTGAGGATCGGCTGGGCTCAGAATGACATTAATCAATGTCTTCTCGGACAACAACTCTTGTAAAGCAGGAATCTTGGATTTAAGAAGAGTGTCCATGGATCTTTGATCATTGCTAGACAGCCTTGGAGGCTGGTTCAAAGATCTATGAGGTGTTATTCCATAAGGTTTCAAACCACCATGGTTGCTCAGTGGAAATGAAAAAGAATCTCCCTTTCCATCCATGAATGGAAGAGAAAGTATCTCAGATCAACTAGCAGCCTTTCCGAGGAGAAAAGTACCACCAGTTGCTTTTCCAAGGATGCCTCTTTAGAGCAAAGCATCTCCAAAAAAGGAAAACTGATGCCCGAATGTTCAAAAGAACCAGCTGAGTCGAGATGAGGCTGTAAACCCACCACAACTGAACAAAGAAAGGATGAAGAGGTAATCTCAGCTCGGCCCTGAGAGTGTCCTTGTACAGGCCGGGCAAAGTTGGAGGAGGGTTTGTTACAAGGTCATCGAGACCGGCGAGCTCAAAAGTGAACTCGGAAGTAATGATGTCTCGAGCTCGGATGAGGTTCATCTCCTCTTAAGTGAGGATGGACACTTTATGGTCCAGGCCAGAATGGACCTCAGGCTCAACCCAACCTAGAAGTGAAGACTGCCAAGCTTGAGGAGAATGGTCGGACGACCAAGTCTCTGTTGAGGCGTTGGCCTCGACATCACTCATGGGGGTAGAAAAATCAAGAAAAGAGGTGAAGAAGAAAACAAGAAAAGGAATTCGATCAGTCAAGAGCAAGAACCTACCAAAAAATGAAAGAAATGCCGAGGATGCCAGAGCCAACGAGAAGGAGCTTCATCGAAGCACCACCTGGGAGCTTGAGCACTTGAGCACTTGGGAAGATTTACAAATGAAGCAAGAGTGCAAAATGAGGAAGGGGTTACCCTTATATAGAAGATTGATGGCCCTGATCAAAGCAACGGTTCAACTACTCGAGTAGATTTTACCATGTGTCAACTCAGGATACGACATGGGCAATCTACTAGGATACACTATAAAAAATTTTTTCTATACTATTGCCTCACTATTCTAACTTAGGCATCGCAGGATCTTCTGTTGAAAATCCTTCAATAAGAGGACTTGTTGCAGGTCACCTAGAGAGGAAACTAGTTTTTCCAAACCCTGGCCAAATAGTTCAGGTTCATACCAACCTAGAGTCATCCAACTTGCACTTCGACTATGGTTTGGGATTCTGCTGCAACCAATGATGCTATTCCAAGGTCTGGAAGCCATATATCTCTGCTTTCGGCTTTCCGAGGGCAAACTCCTTTATTTTTTTTGGTTAAAAACTGCATTTCATATATCTCTAACGTGAGTACATCCAGCCAAGTCAAAAGAAAGTAAAAGATACAGGGGAGAGGATAAAACTGTCGACATCCAAATGAAATCCCCGGAGTATCGGGCTACAAATGAGGTGACTCAGTCAGCTATTCTATTCGCCTCCCAAAACATACGCTGCCTAGACAGAGGTAAACTCCCAAACTAGTCCGCGAATCTCACAAATCAAAGGGTGGTCACCCCCAAACCTGTCCTCTTTCCGAATCTAGTCAATCACCGTAGAAGAATCCCCAGCACACTCTGTCAACACCTAGCACGCACCTCGCATAGTAGATGCTCTCCCAGGCTGTCCGTAGCTCTGCTCCAATAACAGTCAGGCCTGGGGTACGCCGACCTCCGGCTGCAATCAACCTGCCAAAATGGTCCTTGATCACAAACCCCATTCCTTCTAAGGCACCATCCGTCAACATACCACCATCGAAGTTCACTTTGAGATAACGAGGGGGTGGAGGTACCCAAGAAAAAAGGGCTTGATCTAGGGGTGGCAAAA
The DNA here is from genome assembly GCF_009389715.1 of Phoenix dactylifera. Classification (NCBI taxonomy): domain Eukaryota; kingdom Viridiplantae; phylum Streptophyta; class Magnoliopsida; order Arecales; family Arecaceae; genus Phoenix; species Phoenix dactylifera. The sequence goes on along the minus strand of NC_052396.1, from coordinate 12,498,644 downwards.
TGTGACCCGACCCGCCAACCCGACCCGTGTTCGACCCGCTATAAACAGGTTTGGGTTTGGCCTAAACGGGTTCGGGTCGTAAACAGGTTGACCCGTTTAACCTGTTTATTAATTGGGTCGGATACGGGTTTTATATATCTGACCTGTGTAACCCGTTTAACCCGTTTAATTTTTGGGCTGATAGACAAGGGCCACAACCCACAAAGCCTAGGGCCGGCCCAACTCCCCGCCTCAGCCCGTTTTAGTTGCCTCGGCCCAACACACCGCGTCGGCCCAATTTATTGCGTCCGCACAGTCTCCAAGTCACAGTCCCCGACTTGCCGACTGCCCGAGTTCCCGTCTTCTACTCTTCTCCTTAGGGTTAGGATTTAGGGTTTGTACTGCGCCGCCCGAGCTCCATTCGGCTATTCCCTCCCTCAGGTCAGGCCTCAGTCTCTCTCGAGTCTCTCCCCTCTCCTCCGGACCTCCGCCTCCGCCCTCTCCTCCTCCATGCCGACAACTTTGGCCCCCGTCGACGGCGACCGTGGCGGCTTGAGGACCACACTCCACCATCCGCGACTTCTCCTTAGTTAGGGACTTAGGGTTAGGTTTTGTGTGCCGCTCGAGCTCTATTCCCTCCCTCAGTCTCTCTCGAGTCTCTCCCCTCTCCTCTCCTTCAGATTCTTCGCCTCTCGAGCCCTCTCCTTTGGACCTCCGCCTCCGCCCTCTCCTCCCCTGTGCCGACAACTTCGGCCTCCCCGTCGACGGCGACCGTGGTGGCTCGACGGGTCCTGGGAACCAAGGTTGAACGGAAGAGCTCATAAAGAGATCGGATCCTCTGCTCTACCGAGGTAAGAAAGATCTATCTTTTCTTCTTTCTTCCTTTGATGTTTCCGTCTTTTCTCTCTTCTTCTCTTTCTTTTTGAATGCTGGTAAAACCCCTTAGGTAAGAGTTTCTGAAGATTTATGAGCTTTGATCCTCTTAGTAACTGTTATTGCTTAACTGTTAGTAACTGTTATTCACTTTTCTTGGGAAAATAATAGTAAGATTTATGCTTAACTGTTATTGCTTAACTGTTAGTAACTGTTATTCAATTTTTTTGGGGAAATAATAGTAAGATTTATGCTTAAAGCTTTGATCCTCTTAGTAACTGTTATTGCTTAACTTTGATAAGAGTTTCGAAGATTCATGTTTTTTTTATCACTTTTTTTTGCAGTGCATTTACAGTGACTTTCTAACTGTTTTTAACATTATTATTTTATTTTTTTGCAGTGCATTTACAGTTGTTGGAAAGTAGAAGCAGTTGAACATCTAAGTATTAGAGATTATTTTGATAAATCTGACTCAGCAAAAGTAAATGCTTTATAACCTAATGGTTTCAACCTCAATGCTTTATGTTTCTGCTCTCTTTTCATATTATTTTCTTTCTAAATTGGCATTCTGATTTCTGATATAATTTTAAATTATATGATATAGATGGATAAACAATTCGTGAATATAGAGTTAGAGAGTGATGGTGATAGGGCAAATGAATCGACGCCTTAGGTTCTAATGCAGTTGCATGCGACTCCACACATGGAAAACGTAAAAGAAAATTGACTTCCCCTGTTTATCAATATTATCATATAAATGAAGCAATTGAAAAATGCAAGTGTATAAAGTGTGGTGCAGAATATTCATTTGGTGGTAAGGTTGAGACCGGAAATTTGAAACATCATTTAGAGAATTGCAGAAAGAACCGTGACATAGGATAGATGATCTTATCACAAGCTCAAGGGTCCATATCAATGTGTTCTACTAAGTTTAATCCTGACAAATTTCATGAATTGCTAACATTTGCAATTATTAAGCATGATCTATCATTTCAATTTGTTGAGTATGAAGGCATTAGATCTTTATTTGCTTATGTTCGTGTGGAGGCCAAGTTAGTATCAAGGAATACTGTAAAGGCTGATTTGTTGAAATTATATAAAAAAGAGAAGGAAAAATTAGTATTGTGGCTACATTCAATTCCTTATAGGATAAGTTTAACTTCGGATTTGTGGACCTCTATTACTACCGATGGCTATTTATGTTTAACTGCCCATTTTATTGATGATGAATGGGTGTTACAAAAGAAAGTTCTTAACTTTCGCTTCATGCCTCCTCCACATAATGGCATATCTTTATGTGAAATAATTTACAATTTGTTGATTGATTGAGGGATTGAAAATAAATTGTATTGCATGACTTTAGATAATGCATCGGTAAATGATGTTTTTGTTGACATGCTAAAGATCCAACTTAATTTGAACAATGCACTTTACTCAGATGGTGAGTTCTTTCATGTCCGATGTTGTGCCCATATTCTTAACTTAATTGTACAAGAGGGATTAAAGGAGATAGATGAACCCATCTCTAAAATTTGTGAAAGTATTAAATATGTGAGAGGTTCACAAGTTCGGAAACAAAAATTTTTGGAATGTGTTAGACAAGTTTCTTTATAAAGTAAAAAAAGCTTAAGGCAAGATGTTCCTACAAGATGGAATTCAACTTTTTTGATGCTAGATAGTGCTCTCTTTTACCGTCGTGCCTTTCTTCATTTGAAATTAAGTGACTCTAATTACAAGCATTGTCCATCTGAAGAGGAGTGGGGTAAAGTTGAGAAGATTAGCATGTTGTTGAGTGTATTCTATGATGCTACTTTAGTATTCTCCGGAGCTAAATATCCTACATCAAACCTATATTTTCTTCAAGTTTTCTTGATTGAGCTTACTTTAAGGCAAGAGATGCAGAGTGCAGATGCTTTCATACAAAGAATGACACGGCAGATGTATCATAAATTTGAAAAGTATTGGTCGGATCATAGCTTAATCTTGTCCATGGCAGTTATTTTGGATCCTCGGTACAAATTTCAGTTTGTGGAGTATTGTTATAAGAATTTGAATGGGTATGGTTCTACTGAGAGCATGCACATCCGTGATTGTATGTTTTCTCTCTTTAATCAGTATATGCTTGCTTTTTCTAAAACTCCAACTGCTATCACATCAACTCATAGAGATATGGAGACCGGTACTTCTTCTGAAACTTCTAAGGCATTTAGAAAACAGATGCTTTTAAGGTAATATAAAACTTTTTTTTATCTAAAATAAATATATTGTGCTTGTATATGGTATTGTTTCTTATAAATAACTTATTCCATTTTTTCAATAATGTAGGATTTTGATACATTTGAAAGCTTTGATTTTATTACTGCTGCATAGAAGTCTTAATTGGAATTATATTTGGATGAGCCTAGAGTTGATAGGATGTCCAATTTGGATATCCTTGATTTTTGGAAAACCAAGCAGTCTAATTATCCTCAACTTTCTCTTATGGCACGTGATATACTAACTACTCCAATATCTACGGTTGCCTCAGAATCTGCTTTTAGTATCGGTGGGCGAGTACTTGATAAGTATCGTAGTGCTCTTAAACCGGATATTGCCGAGGCCTTGATTTGTACTCGAGATTGGGTGTTTGAAAAGAAAGGTATATGTTTTATGAATTATATTTCTATTATCTTTTGAATGAATTTATTATTAATTTTGCAATATTTCAATGCAGATGTTGAGGAGGCTGAGTTAGATGAGACTGTAGAAGATGTCATAAACTCAAGTTCCTACAATGAAACTCAATTAACTCAATGCTCGGCCAATGTTGAATCTAATTCATAGTGAGATGAATCATGATCATGGATACTCCTTTTTGGTTTTGGTTTAAATATGGATGTTGTTATTGTTTCTCTCTTTTTTTATTTTTGCTTTGACTATGGATGGTGTCATTTGACTTATGGAGTTATGGACCTTATGATGGTGGTTATTCAATATTAAGTTGATATTTATAGCTATTTGGTAGTTTCTTATTTAATATATGAATGCTTTATAGAAACTATGAATCTTGCTGTTTTCTTGAAATCATTCTTATGTTATAATGAGACAGGTTCATTCTTATAATCTTATGTTATTCAATATAGCTCTTTGATAGTTTCTTTTGCTAGATTCTTTTTTTGCACAGGTTGCTATTGTAAGTTTGTAACTTTGGGACAAAGCAAGAAAATTCATCTGGAGATTGCCAAGCAAAAGAAAAATCATCTTGATGTATGCAATGCTGTTTTTATTTTTATTCAATAATAGTCTAATAGCCATCACCGGAGGGACAAGAGGTGAAGATATTAGGTGTTCAGTTGGTCTGATGATCTGGGTCTGTGATTCTTGGTTGTAGTTCTATTGGCCTGGCTTCGTTTGTTAGGGACGCATGGAGTTGGTGCAAGCAACTGGTACTTGATATTCTTGGTTGTATGCAATGCTGTTCAGCTCTTTGCTATTGCTCTCTTGTGCCAGATATGAACTTAAATTGTGATTTGAAGTTGGTGCAGGCAAATGGTACTTGATCTATTTGATCACATAACTTTTGTCCCCTTATATTGAGGTACCAAACTCTTTTCTCTCCTTATCTTTTCATTAATTTTCTGCCATCTATTATCGCAACTTTTCTGCGATGCGGACTCTTTGATTTGTATTAATCAAGTTGTATGAATCAACTTTTTTGCGATACAGGCTCTTTTCTGCGATTTTTGTCAGTGTTTATATTCTTGTGATTGAAAACTGACTATCTATTCTCTTCACCATTTTTACAGTAAGTTACAGAGTGATGTTTTGAGGGAAGCAATCTCTCAGATTGCAAATGATTCTCGGGAGAAGAAGCGCAATTTTACTGAAACCATTGAGCTACAAATTGGTCTGAAAAACTATGACCCCCAAAAAGATAAGCATTTCAGTAGATCTTATGTTTACGTAATATAATTTTTAATGGCAAACATCATACAAATAACTTGCCCAATGCATTTGAATTCAGGGCCTGGTTGTTCTTCTATTGGCTATGGAGAGGCAGAGGAACTTGGACCTTTCTTAATACAAAAAGGTGTGCCAGAGCTCAAATTCAACAAGCATTCTTGGAATCGGAGGAATTGCGACTCATCACTCGCCTATAGGCCCTATACTGGTAAGCTCATCACTTGTAAGCTTAGAAATACATATTATTGATTTAAAAAACTTGGGGACAAGATCATTAAACTACATCTGCATTATATTTGTTGATCAACAATGTATGAAGAAAGATGAAAACAACTAGTAGCTCATTTTTCATTAATTACAATTTGCAGCAACAAAATATTATACTAATGCTTGATTATGTCTTCTGCAGACAGAGAAAATAGGGCTTGACTATATGGATGTTGAAGCACTAAAAAAATGAACAAAAACAAGAAGCTGGTCAAAAAGCTTGCTAAGAAGTACCATGCTTTCCTAGCATCAGAGGCGATCATGTATATTGACATTAGTTCTATATGAAGCAGATTTTCTTTTCGGGCTATTCCATATGTAAATTTGGATGATTTGACTTGTATTCCTTGTCTTTGTAAAGATTAAATATTTTTTGAATATTGCTGGTATTAGATGAATGAATAAATAACTTGTATTCCTTATGTTCAGCTTTTTGTAAAGATTGAATGCTTTTTTAATGTCAATGATGTTGGGACAAGATTTTTATAATGTTTTCTAAATTTACCTTCTTTTTTTTTCTTGTGTTGCTTAATGTATAAAACAGGTTGGGTCGGATTGGGTTGGGCTAAGATCTAAGGCTAAGAGCCTAAGTGGTTAGTGGTTACCTATTTATTAAACAGGTTTGGTTGGGCAGGTTAAATAGGTCCAAACAGGTTAAACGGGTCGGATTGGGCAGGTTAAACATGTTGGGTTGGGCAGGTTAAACAGGTTGGGTTGGGCAGGTTAAATGGGTCAGATTAGGCAAACAGGTTAAATATGTTGGATTGGGTTGGGCAAACCGGTTACCTGTTTATTAAACAGGTTAAACGGGTCGGGTTCAGGTTGTAATTTCTGACCTGTTTATTCAGATTCAGTGTGAAGACCTGAGTTGGGCCCGTCCTAGGGCCCAACATACTGAAGTCGGCAAGGGGTGCCGACTTCAGTTGAGTCATCGTGGGGGTGACCACGATGACCACGCCGGCCGAACGGCCAGCGGGATCTCCGCCCCACCCCCCTCTTCCCTCTTCCCCTCTCTCCCTCTCTCCCTCTCTCCCTCTCTCTCTCTTTGAGAAACTCTCAGAGGAGCTCCCATTCTTCTGAAAGTTCAAACCTTCTCCTCTTCGTTTTTCCCTCTTTGTGAGAGGATCGCCGGAGCCCCGCCGCCGCCGGAGCCACCAACGCCGCCTGGGATTCATCCATTGACGACCGGAGGTGAGGAAGATATTTTTGTTATCACTTTTTATGGATTTAAGGGGAGAAATGAGGGATATCAACCGGTTTTACCTTCCCCTGTTTCTGAAGACTTTTTTTTTTTGTGAAGTTTGGCCGGCCGACGGTGGCCGGCCGGGGTCAATCCGGCCGAAATGAGTTCGGCCGGAGGTGGGCGAACAGAGGGGACGAGTTTTGCAGCCCCGGCCTCCCTCCTTCCTCTTTTTCTTCTTTTCCTCTTCCTCTTCTCGTTCGGCGCCGCTCGTGAAGGTTGGGTAGCCGACGGCGGCTGGCCGAGCGCCGCCGTCGAGGGCCACAGTCGGCCGCCGAGGGCCGACCGGAGCCACCAGCCACCCCCCTTTTTCCTTTCTTCTTCTTCTTCTCCTTCTTCTTCCTCTTCTCCTTCTTTTTCTTCTTCTTCTTCTTCTTCTTCTTCTTCTTTCGGCTGGGTGTTTTTCCTTGCATCGATTTCCGTGCTTAATTTGTGAACCAGATCTTGGACCGGGTTCAAACTGTGAACCGGTTTCACCTATGCTGTGAATAGGGTTTGATCCGAGTTGGAGTGAATGGGTTTTGGTTAGGGTCTGAACCTGAGTCAGGAATTTGGGTTAGCCTGGTGTGAGTATAAACTGATTCATCAGGATTTGATCTAATCTGGTCTGATCAAATCTGGTTTGGGTTGGGTTGGGAAATCTGTGTTGGGCTGAGTTGAACCTCATTGGATCTGTGGGCTGGTTTGGTATGGGCCTGAGATCTGATCTGGACCTGAATCTGGTTTGGTTCAATTGGGCCTAATCTGTTTTGGGCTACAATTGGTTTTGGGTTTAAAGGATCCTGATTTTTGGGGTTTTGGTTTACCTGTTCTTAGGGTCTATGTCTGATCTTAGGGGCCCATTCTTGGATCCATGAACTTAGAAATTTAAGAAATTGGGAATAATTTAAATTATGTTTCTTAGTTAATTAAATAATTAATATTTATGTTTAACCAGGGGTTCGTGATATCTGTGGCAGGGATTTTTAAGCGAACCCATGTAGGTAACCTTGCTTAAAGTATGATTTACATGTACTATGCATATGTGTGATTATTTCCAGCATATTGATATGTTTTATATTCTTGGCAGTATTATCATTTAGAAGCATGTTTTTGACTGTAAATCGATCATCTGAAAATCTATTATGCATATATATTGGTTTTGAAAACTTATGTTTATATTAAGTTTGATTGTTGGAATTTGTGGATGTGATTTTGGAGACCGCGTGACTATTGTCTAGGATTCCCGCCAATGGGGTGGAAACGTTGGCCCTATCGACTTGTATGAGGAGCTAGTTCCGGCACTATGGGGTGTTTTGGCTCTGCGGAGCATGCTCTGAGGAGCAGAGATTGGGGCACCCTGGGGTGCAGCACTGCGGTGCAGGGCTCCATTTGGAGCAGAGTGTTGACACTTCGGTGTGACCATGCCACTGGGTGATGTGGCCGTAGTCATGCGGTAGATATGTGGATTATGTTATGCGTGATATGATAGACTAAGATGGTATATATATATATATATATATATTACTTGAGTATCGGATTGGTTTGCGGATCATCATATTTATTTGTGCACATGACCTGTAGTTATATTGCATATGCTTTAATACATGTTATCGTGACTTTATGCATGTTGTTATCTACTGAGCTGTTGTAGCTCATACCTGTTTTTGACATAATTGCAGGAGATGATTGATGGGGGATTCGGGAGGAGAGGACTTATGACATTGGACATAGATAGATTTAGATTCATTTTGTCATAAGTAATTGATCTTGTAAATAAATGTTACCAACTTTATTTGAGACATTTGAAATTGAATTATTGATTTGATTATCATAAATGATAGATTTTTAGTATTGATATTGTGATCTGATGTTGTGACTTGAGTGTCTGATTATTCAGCCTTGCACGCTCGTGCGGTCCGCCGTGCGGGTGTGCGGCGTCTGGCGCGTCCCGGGCCTAAGTTCGGGTTCGGGGCGTGACTGATTTAGTGGTATCAGAGCGGATCCGGCCCATAACTTATGTGGACTAGGGGACACTGCAGCACAGATCCATTGGGGTTGACCACGGACCGATCGTGGTGTTTGTGATTAGATTTGAATGGATTTGAACCCTTAGCCTGACGAGAATGTCAGGGCTTGAACGGGAGGAGTATGTGAGGACCTGTGCGGGCGTGTGTTTAGTCCCACATCGGTTATTCGCTGGGTAGATCTTGGGTACTTATACAGGATCAAGGAACCCAAATAATACCTTTCGGCTAGCCATTTTGGGTGAGGTCCTAGGTTGTTACATTCAGATTTATGATTTTCTGATCCGATCTGTATCTGACCCAATTTGTTTATGTCTGACCTGATCCGATTGCCACCTCTAGCTTGATCACACCCAAAAAGGTGGAGCTTGCTTTTTCACTAATAAAATAAAAGCCGACCTTGTCGTTTCCACTATGGAGCTGTACGCCCCAACGGCACGCCAGCAATAAATGGAACTGCTCAGGGACCGATCTAAATATAAATTTAAGAAGGCTGCAACCTTCGTAACGGAGGTAACGAAGAACTGGCCTCGTCGGATCCGCCTCAAATCCCATTCCCAAAGGCGTCACAAAAGTTCAAGGGAGTCTCCTTCTTAGCAAACTCCTTTCCGTTGAATCTCCTCTCATTGGGGCCTATTAATAGCTCTCACCTTCCCCTTCCCACACCACACATCACAACAGCAACCTGAAGCCCTCGCTGCTCCATCTATCGAACATTTTGCACCAATGGCTTCCTTTTATAGCTCAAGCACCCTGGTGTGCCTGACTCTTGTTCTTCTCTTCGGTGTTCAGTGCACCCTCGGTATGTTCAGTGAAAGCACAACGTATATTAAATCCCATCCATCTTTTTGAACTTTCTAAATGGACATGGTTTGATGGCCATTGCAGGAGGCATCACATGCGAGAGCCTGGCAAGAAACACCTGTGCCTTTGCCGTGTCGTCGTCCGGCATGCGTTGCGTGCTCGAGAACCGGGTGCGGAGGGGAGGGCAGGAGGAGTTCTCCTGCAGCACATCAGACATCGAGGCTGAGAACCTCAAGGACTGGGTGGAGACCGACGAGTGCATCAAAGCCTGTGGACTCACCCGGAGCACCGTGGGGATCTCATCGGACTCTCTGTTAGATCCTCGTTTTGCTCAGAAGCTGTGCTCACCTCCATGCTACCAGGAGTGCCCCAACATTGTTGATCTATACTTCAACCTCGCAGCTGGTGAAGGTAAGTACTCTATCTTGGCTACGCACATGCAAGTGATCTTTGATATCGAATTGAGATATTATCTTCGTTGATGCTGTTTTGCAGGTGTGTTCCTTCCAAAGTTATGTCAGGCATCATCGAATGCTCGCCGAGGCATGGAAGAGATCAAGAGCTCCAGTGCAGCAGCGGCAGGGCCTGCATCAGGGTCGGCAGCGGTAGCTTGTGCCCCTGGGCAGTCCGAGACGGGTTTTGTTTCCGGCGCAGCCATGGCGCCTCTCTGATGTGCTCTGTATGAGAGCAATTGGACTGTTTCTCATGTATTCTGTGGCCACAAACCAGTGCAAGGAAGGTTGCTGTGAGAGTATGAAAGCATGTACTTGAACCACCATGTTGCATGGCAACTGAAATGTAATACTTGTTACAACGTTGGTAACAATAGTAATATTTAGTTATTTATGGTTCCATTCCAGGATGCTGAATTCTGATGGCTTATTCCTTGCCCTCAAGGAATCATTGTGGCAAATTCTTTCCATCCCTTCAATTGCAAGATAATTGAACAGAAGATCACATAAGGAATAACCAAACATGATATAAAATTAAATCCTCCAGGCTCAAATCTAACTGGGGCGGAAGTAATGGCCCAATAGAGTGAACAAGGCTCGAACGGCCCAATAGGATGAACAGGCCCGAACTCGGCCATAATGGATATGGCCCAATAGGATAAATAGAGCCTGAACTCGGCCCATAATGAATACGACCCAATAGAATGGCCAGGGCCCAAACTAGGTCCACAATGGGCAAGGCCCAAATGAATGATCACGTCCCAACACAACTCACAATGGATGTTCTTCATCCCGTTGAAGAAGGTAGGAGAAGGAAAAAAAAGGAAGAGAGGGAAAAGAAGGCTAGGGGTGGGTGCTGGGGATCCAGCACGGTGGAGCCAGTGATGGAGGTGGCGGCGATGACCGTGGTGGCAGCCAGCGAAGGTGGCAAAACAGCCAACAATGGAAGAGGAAAATCGAGATCTTTCTCAGTTTGGCCCGAAATAGGGAAAAGGAAAAAACTTGATTCAGCTAAGGATTGAAAAGTAGAGGGAAAGGAACTTACCGGCAATTGGCAAAGGTGGTGGATTATATCTACGGGTGGTTTGGTCCAGCGACTAGCGGTGACAAAGCTTGAAACAGGGCTTGGAATAAAGAAAACAGAGCTTGGAGATAAAAGCTTCGGACGACCCTCAATTAGGGTGGCACACCGACCACTGGAGAGGGAGAGGAAGGAGGGAGGAGAAGGAGCTCAAAGATGGTGGCTCGATGGCAGAGGAAGAGGCAATTTATAGAGAGGTCTTCCAAATGGAATCAGGCACACAGCTCGTTCACCGTCGCGATTCTCGTGGCGGTTGAGCGGAATAGGTGGCTGTTCAGAAAGGCCGCGGAAATGCCGTTCAGAAAGGCCGGCCATGGGGATGCCATGGACCCCACCCCCATTACCCCGAGAAATGAGGAGCAGAGGATCGCAATCGCGATCCTCTACTTCAGTTTCTCCTAGGCCATGAGCTGAAGCCAGTTGGGCTCGCCGGCTTCAGCTCAAATGGCCCATTCAAGGCAAATATCACAAGCATCTATTTGCCTCAAGCTCCTGTCCGTTACATGGGATCCCATTGAAGTCCCACTTCCTATAAGTTGAAGTGTGCTCTCTCAAATCAACTACAAAACAATCCAAGTTATCTTGGTAGCTTCTCCCTACTTTCGGACCGCTGAAGACTAGGCTAACACCTGGCAGATTGGTCCTTACTCTTCTCCAACTTTTTTGATTTTTGGGGCAAACTTCTCCTTGGAAGCTCATTATCATCTTGTTCCTCTAGTTCATGATCCTATTTGTTCTTTCTTATAAGCTCTAACATTGTTAAAATAGACTTCTCCCTTGCATCCAAAAGTGGGATATTTACCCATGGAAAGGTGATTTGTCTTGGAGTGACTTATAAACATTCTCAGACGGCTTTTTCAGTTTGCCCATCTTCTCCTCGAAGTCCTCCGCGTAAGTTGCCCTGGCACGGTTCCACATGGCATCCTTCAACCCTCTTCCTGGATGCTTTGCCTTCAAGTTAAAGTATGGATGTCTCATAAAGAATCTATGTTTGGGAATAGCTCTTCAAGTGCTGGCACCAATCCTAGCATATGCCCCATAAACATTGGATGATAAGTAAACATAGCTAATGATAAGTGACAAATTAAATAAAAGAAAGTAGATAAATAGTACATTCTGCTCTTCAGAAATCCAAGTCCAATGATATTAACTTTCCAATTCTCAAGTTCTTTGCCAATAGCTTCAAAAACCGTGTCCAAGATTCACTGATGCATTAATGCTTCTTTCCAGAAGCCGTGTCTTCGATCGAGATGACGATACAATTTTCGTCAGCCGAACTAAGATACAGCTCGGCCTCAAAAGTAGGGACAATGATGGAGGAAATATTGGACATCTCAATCTTGGATCAGACCGATCTTCTTGACCGCGACATAAATCGTAGTGAACCAAATTCGAGTAGTTAATCTATACGTGCTCTTACGCATGGGAGCCCCCACCCCCTAGCTTCCTCAAGATCAATTTTGATGGGTCGGTGCTGGGTGGACGCACAAAGGGTGGAGCAGGTTTCGTTATTAGAAACTGAACTCCAAAGTCGTTGCAGTAGGAGGATGTCAGTTATTTGACTGCACGGTTCCTGATACGAAGCTGACAGCTGTCGGAGCGGGTCTTTGATATGCTCAGTGTATGCTCTCAACTGGCTCAATCATCTTGGAGGGTGACTCGGCTACGGTCATCAGCAGGATCCCGGAGGGTCCGGGAGTTGCTGCTGGTGACCATCCTTTGCTTCGCGATATCTGAATGATGATGAGGAACGAAGGGATTATCCAGACGAAGCATGTTTTTAAAAAAGCCAACGGGGCTACGGATTGGGTGGCCACATACGTGGCTAACCATGCTCATAGCACCCTGTGGGCAGAGGATGGAGAGTTGCCTCGAGAGCTCGATGATATTCTGCTTTCCCGATCTTCTTGGGTGCATCCGTACACGTATTGTATGAATCACCCGGTCTAGCAAAAAAAAAAATTTATACGTGCTAGTAAAGACCGGCAATTATGGCAACACTGATGTCATCGCATGATCAGCGTACTCACTGTCATTTGCCACTCATGTGGAATGTTTTCCATGTTGTAAATATACAACTGACCATTACCTAGCCATTAACACACATCGTGTCAAATCAGGTAACCATATGACTACTCTATGTAAAGGTGTCGTCGAGGGGCCCTCAAATAAGCTCATTCATTCAGAAAACTCAACACTGCAAAGATTTATTTCTCCCACATTATTGTCTCATTGTTCTAACTCAAATATCAGAAGGTCTTCCATTTGAAATATTTCAGCAGAGGACTCATTGCAGGTCGCTTCAAGAGGAAATCATTTTTTCTGTATCTCGGCCAAACAGCTCAGTTCGGTTCAAACCAACTTTAGAGTCATTCAACTTGCGACCCGGCTTTGACTTGGAATTCTGCGGCAACAGATGCTATCCCGAGGTCTGCTAGCGATCTATCTCCGCTTTGGGCCTTCCAAGAGCAAACTCCTTGATCGCACCCAAAAACACATGTAACTGGCTTTTTCACTAATAAATTAAATACCGACCTTGTCGTTTCCACTATGGAGCTGTATGCCCCAACCGCACGCCAGCAATAAATGGAACAGCTCAGGGACCGATCTAAATATAAATTTAAAAAGGCTGCAACCTTCGTAACGGAGGTAACCAAGAACTGGCCTCGTCGGATCCGCCTCAAAAAGTCAAAGCCCATTCCCAAAGGCGTCACAAAAGTTCAAAGGAGTCTCCTTCTTAGCAAACTCCTTTCTGTTGAATCTCCTCATTGGAGCCTATTAATAGCTCTCACCTTCCCCTTCCCACACCACACATCACAACAGCAACCTGAAGCCCTCGCTGCTCCATCTATCGAACATTTTGCACCAATGGCTTCCTTTCATAGCTCAAGCACCCTGGTGTGCCTGACTCTTGTTCTTCTCTTCGGTGTTCAGTTCACCCTCGGTATGTTCAGTGAAAGCACAACATATATTACATCCCATCCATCTTTTTGTCCTTTCTAAATGAACAAGGTTTGATGGCCATTGCAGGAGGCATCACATGCGAGAGCCTGGCAAGAAACACCTGTGCCTTTGCCGTGTCGTCGTCCGGCATGCGTTGCGTTCTCGAGAACCGGGTGCGGAGGGGAGGGCAGGAGGAGTTCTCCTGCAGCACATCAGACATCGAGGCTGAGAACCTCAAGGACTGGGTGGAGACCGACGAGTGCATCAAAGCCTGTGGACTCACCCGGAGCACCGTGGGGATCTCATCGGACTCTCTGTTAGATCCTCGTTTTGCTCAGAAGCTGTGCTCACCACCATGCTACCAGGAGTGCCCCAACATTGTTGATCTATACTTCAACCTCGCAGCTGGTGAAGGTAAGAACTCTATCTTGGCTACGCACATGCAAGTGATCTTTGATATCGAATTGAGATATTATCTTCGTTGATGCTGTTTTGCAGGTGTGTTCCTTCCAAAGTTATGTCAGGCATCATCGAATGCTCGCCGAGGCATGGAAGAGATCAAGAGCTCCAGTGCAGCAGCGGCAGGGCCTGCATCAGGGTCGGCAGCGGTAGCTTGTGCCCCTGGGCAGTCCGAGACGGGTTTTGTTTCCGGCGCAGCCATGGCGCCTCTCTGATGTGCTCTGTATGAGAGCAATTGGATTGTTTCTCATGTATTCTGTGGCCACAAACCAGTGCAAGGAAGGTTGCTGTGAGAGTATGAAAGCATGTACTTGAACCACCATGTTGCATGGCAACTGATATGTAATACTTGTTACAACGTTGGTAACAATAGTAATATTTGGTTATTTACTGTTCCATTTCAGGATGCTGAATTCTGATGGCTTATTCCTTGCCCTCAAGGAATCATGGTGGCAAATTCTTTCCATCCGATTAAATTGCAAGGTAATTGAAGAGAAGATCACATAGGGAATAACCTCACATGCTATTAAATTATCTTAATACTACAAGAAAATCAGGCATTGCCGACGCTTTTTATTACCTATACCAATGCTTATAAGCATCGTTAGTTTTATTACCGACACTTTATAAAGCATCGCAAAAGTGTTGGCATTGTGAGCGTTGAAAAAAATTATTTTCTTTCAAGAATTAGGTGTCTGTTTTAGCCTTCAGTCGACGAAGAAGCATAATCAAGCTCAGCGAATTCAAGTTCGGAAATATGCTTCCTATTATCTGAGTGGCATCACCAAACTCCTTCAATGAGATGGTACAACAAAAAAATAATAATCTCATATGGTTGCTACCATCCAGTAGCTAGATAACAATTATAACCATAAAAGCTATGATATTCTCTTACTTCATCTTTAACCAGTATCTTTAATCGAAAACAACAGATGCCCAATTTATATGATATTTTTTTTACGAATTACAATAAATTACAAAACCTACGGAAAGCTTGCCTCTCTCTCACCGGGAACCTAACCCTAACCCCAACCCCAACCTCTACCTTTGATTCCATTTCCTCTTCTTGCTCTCGCGTCAGCGGCGGCCACTTCTGCACCATCTTGGAGCCTCCATGAGGTCTCGGGGCCCCGCGATCGCACATTGATCCGCCTCCTTCCATGGCCTGGCACGGGCTACCTCCAGCCGAGCAACACCGATCTAGCTACCGGAGAATCACCCAAAGCTCCCTCAGCAGTCGGAGATCAATGGAGCGTGGGGCCGGTGCTCGTGGGGATGTCGCCAGAGAACACGGTGGGGGATCTGGTTCAGGCAGAGGTGGAGACATACGCCAAGCAGAGCTATCGACCGCTGCTACCCCATACCGATACTAAGGCTTATGACCTCCACTACTCTCAGTATAGCCTAGAGAGTACTCACTCCCTCCTCCTCCTCCTCCTCCTCCTCCTCTTTCTCTCTCTGATCTGCACTAGGGTTTCCATCGCCTTGATCTAGGATTGGCGTTTTATAGGGGGACTTGGCCTTCGATGACGTAGTTGAGCGTCATCTTAGGTCCCTTGGACCACAGGATTCTGATGACACTTTTAAGCATCGTCTGGCCCAAGTCTTGCAGCCTTTGGCTTCTACCGATGCTTGTAAGTGTCGTCTTACTATTTGCTTTTCCTAATCCCTGCCGACGCTACTTAAAAGTATTGGCAAATTTTGGTGCCAGAGACAAATTACTGATCCTTCTATCTAGCTTCGGCATGTATATGTTGGTATTTTTTCATTTTCTTGTAGTGTAACTATCTTTTACGTGATTACATGAGGTCGGATGTTCACCCTGCAATTAGCTACCAGAGATGATTATTTTTGGCTTAATTACTAAATTAATCCCTGAGGTTTGGGCTAAAAGTTATTTGAGTCTCCAACTTTCAAATGTTGCAATGTCATCCTTGATGTTACATGAATGTTTCCTTTGAGCTATTACTGTCCCTTCGATGTTGCTAATCAAACAGAATTGCACAAGTAGCATGTTTTTTATGATGTGGCAAGAAGATGCCACTTACCAGACCAAGACGTGGCAGAAAGAAACAATTGGGAGGGAAAAATTACTACATCAGCAGGTTGTTGGAGTTGCAAGTGGGTCCAGCCCACTTGGGGAGGCCCAATAGCCCACTAGGGCTTTGCCTCTTTGGTTTTTCCTTGCAGAACCGCAAGAGGTGGGTGCGACACAAAAGGAGGGGCGTGAACATCAAGAGGGGTGGCGGCACTGTTAGGATCTGTCACATGCCGCTGAAAATTCAAAAAAAATTCAGATGCGCAGCGGAATGACATGTGCATATCCCGTTCATCGCATGAACGTATTTTAAAACCATTTATAGATAGATCAGGATTAAATTCTTATTAAATTATTTTAAAATCAAGATTAAGAAGATCAGATCTTCACCTTGTGCAGGTAGATGGTCTCCACAAATTTGATTCACGTGGTATTCGATGAGGGTTTAGTGGAAGCCGCACACGCGTCCGGCCTCTACAGGTATCCACACGAAGTATTGAGTCGATCGAAGCCTTTGGATCTCCCTGGGGTGCTAGCTCCGTTGCAGAGAAGGCTATGGATGGCTGAAGTCCTCTCCTTTGAATCAACATTTGATTGCCTTGAGAGGAGGAAGAAGAAGGAAGTGCCAAGGAAGAAGAAACGAAGGCTCTTCGCAGCCTTTTACTTTCCCTTACGCTAGAACCAAAAGAAGAGAGGGAGGAGGCCATGCCTTGATGATCTCCTTTTTCCCTTGTTACTTGCGGCTGAAGAGAGGAAGAAGAGACGGATATTTGCTGCCGTGAACCACCAGAAAATAGCATTAATAGAGGGGCCAAAACCCCTTCCTTTTAATGCCATAATAGATAAAGATGAGCTCCTACTTTTTAGGAGCTCATCATTATCATCTTATTTTCCAAAAGAGGAGGGGCGTAGCCCCTCCTTTTCATCTCACGCAAGCAAGGGAGGGGCGTAGGCCCCTCCCTCTTCTCCCTTCTATTCTTACACCCCACTTAATCACATTAAGTGGGGTGGGTTTAGCCACATTCATAGGGACTCAATCCTTTTCTAAAAAGGATTAGATGAACCCAATTCAATTTCTCCAAATCCTAATCCAATTAGGATTTAATTGAACTATGAATCTATTGAACTCTTCAATCCTAATCCAATTAGGAGTCATTTAATTAATTAGATTAAAATTAAAAATTAATTAGAACTTAAGAAAATTCTAATCTAGTCAGGACTTGTTCAAATTTCAGCCCTAAGACAATTAGGACTTTAGAAATCCTATTCCAAGTAGGACTCTAATTTAATTTGAAATCCTAATCCAATTAGGACTTCATGAATCCCACTCCAAGTAGGACTCATGATCAAGTCCAATTAATTAAATTAAATTGCAATCCGATTGCAATTATTCCTTCTTCTAACCACTAACTCTTAGTGGATTTTCAATTTATCAATCTAATTGATCATATGTGATTCTTAATCACAATTCAACCATCGGATCGGTCAATACTTCTAATGTGTGTGACCCCATAGGTTCTATTCTGACTGGTAGTGAGATATATTACAATCTCTATCACAATATCATTGAAAACTCCTTTCAATGGGTTGAAACAATTCCAACTCAACTCACCAGGAATTATCGACCATCGAGATGATCCCTGTGAGTCTCACCATCCACCAGTGATACCTAGCAGTATGCAGTGGCTACCCAGCAGAATAGAATGATGAACCTCTAGGTGCAGTTATCGTATGATACAGTCCTTCTATCATGGATCCCTACAGACCGGAGGTCATGGATAACTTGTCAAACCCCGTTATCTGTCATATGTCTAGATTTATTCGACTTGAGTTCGATAGTGGAAAACTCTTTCTCCACTTTATATTACTGCCCTGGCCAAGGTCTTAGAACTCAGTCTAATAAATCACATAGGATCACTCCTCTTCTATCAAGGTCGATAGATTCAATGTAAGTGCATATCCTACTCCTACAGTAAACTTACTGCAGTCAATCTACACAACAAGGACCCATATGACTAGAGACCATGTATATGTGCAGTCAAATTACAATAACCTCACTGTGAATAGCCGAAGCATCGCAGGTCAAAGGACCAGTCACACTACTGCAATATCAAGCAAGTCATTGACGAGTGGATAGACATCCAAGTGACTTCTTGTCTTAGTCATGCTCAGTACCCTTGTTCTCTAACAAGCACCTGCACTATCACTTCAGTGTCTCTACACTGTGGACTCAAGTCTCGTCCATCCATAAGGAAAGCGATCTGTGCACTGATCGGATTGATCACCGTCCTCGTGATGATCCATTGACCAGGAGCATTTAGAAATTAATCACCAATAATACATGGCTCAAATTCTCAACTCTTGAGAATATGTATCATCATCTTATTAATTTCTTGGACAATGCATAGACACATAAACAATATGAATGAAAAGATGCACATTTATTATTCAATAATAATAAAGTCAAGTACAAATTTATGTCCCAGAATTTATAATGTGTCCGCCAGATTGGCTTCTAGGGCATACATCTAACAGGCACATCAAAAGAAAACTAAGAAAAACAAATTAAAAAGGGGAGAACGGCGGAACAACAAGGGGAGTGCGTGAGTGCTTGAGCCTGCAGAACTCCAGGCAGAGGGCACAACTCACGGCAGCATGACAGGCAAGAAAAAAAAAGGGAAAGGTGCGTGAACCAGGAGGTGAGCGCGGCAACGGAAGAAAAACAGGTTTTTTTTCTTTATCCTTTTTGGGCGTGGTTTTTCACATGGAGATTTAACAAATTGGGTCTATCTAAGAGTTGTATTGGATGCTACAAGGAGTTGTAGTATTTATTGTTAGAGATTTAATTATATTCTTTGGTTCATCACATTGTGGTGGTTTGGGTAAGATCATTGTTTAGAGAGGTGATATTAGAGTTTTTCTAATTTGTTGTGAACTCAAGTTGTGAGCATAAACTTGAGTATTGTAAACTCTATATTTATTATAGTTGATTGATCGGATTTGCCCCATGATTTTTTTTCCTCTACATTAGAGGATTTTCCACGTAAATTTGGTGTGCTCTTCTTTTACTCTTCAGGTATTTGATATATTGCCCATGTGAATATTG
This sequence comes from Phoenix dactylifera, assembly GCF_009389715.1. Classification (NCBI taxonomy): domain Eukaryota; kingdom Viridiplantae; phylum Streptophyta; class Magnoliopsida; order Arecales; family Arecaceae; genus Phoenix; species Phoenix dactylifera. Next base: position 12,479,454 of record NC_052396.1, on the reverse strand, counting down.
CTTTTAGTTGGTTTTGGTTTTGGCTTAGTTTATTTCGCAATATCTCTGTTTTGGCCCCAACAAATGGCATCAGAGCTGAGGTTGTGTGGGTGTGAAGATATTGTGGAAGTAGATGGAGAATTCTTTGGGTATTATGATGAAACTTAGTGCTTCTAATTATTCTATTTGGAAGCCTATGATGGAGGATATCCTTTACTGTAAAGATTTACATAAGCCCATTAAAGGTGCTAATGTTAAGCCAAAGGACATTAGTGATAGTGACTGGAAGAAGATGCACAGAAAAGCTATTGGATATATCAGACAGTGGATTGATCTCAATGTGTTTCATCATGTATCTCAAGAGACAGATGCCTACAGTCTTTGGATGAAATTAGAGAGTCTCTATAAGAAAAAGACAACCCAAAACAAAGCCTTTGCAATTAAGAGGCTTGTAAATTTGAAGCTGAAAGAGCAAAGATCTGTTGCTGAGCATTTGGGTGAGTTCCAAGATTTGGTGAAACAGTTGACCACAATGAAGATAGTGCTAGATGATGAGTTACAGAAATTATTACTGTGGAGTTCATTGCTTGACAGTTGTGAGACTTTGGTGGTATCACTTAGCAAATATGCTCCTGATGGTGTGCTACAACTTACTCTGGTGAAAGATAACTTGTTCAATGAAGAAACAAGGAGAAGAGACATGGGTAAGGACAATGCGCAGGCTCTTGTTATAGAAAACAAGAGAAGAGGTAAGAGTAGAGATTTTAAGGGGCGCAGTACTTTTAGAAGTCAGTTTAGTGTAAGAAAAAAAATTAAGTGCTTCTACTGTAATAGAGAGGGTCATATGAAGAAACATTGCAAAGCTTGGAAAAAGAAATTGAAAGAGAAAAAGAATCAGAAGAAGGCCAACAATGAAGACAGCACTGCTTGTGTTTCAGATAAAGTAGTGGCAGTTCTCTATATGGGAGAGGACTGGTGTTGTCATGTTGCAGATCTCGATGTGGAGTGGATAATTGACTCAACATGTTCTTGTCATATCACTCCTAGGAGAGAGTTCTTCACTACTTACAGAGTAGGTAATTTTGGCAGGGTGAAGATGGAAAATGATAGTTATGCTGATATTGTGGGAATTAGTGATATCTATTTTGTTACCAATGTTGGATGCTCCTTTACACTCAGGGATGTGCGACATGTTCCAGATATGCATCTGAATATGATCTCTACTAATGTTTTTGATATAGCTGGGTATGAAAATTATTTTGGCGACAAAAGATGGAAACTATCGAGGGGATCAATGGTATTTGCTAGAGGAAAGCTTTGTTGCACACTTTACAAAACACAAGTAAAGTTGTGTAGTGGTAGAGTGAATATGACTGAAGATGATGCTTTGCCAGATCTGTGGCACAGACGGCTGGCTCACATGAGTGAGAAGGAATTACAGATTTTGGAAATAAAATCCTTCATTTCTTTCCATATAAGTATGTTATTGAATCTCTGTGATTACTGTTTACTTGGCAAGCATCATAGAATTTTTTTTCAAAAAGCCTCTACTAGAAAACCCAATATATTGGATTTGGAATATTCTGATGTGTGTGGTCCCATTGAAGTGGAGTCTTTAGGTGGCTATTTTGTTACCTTTATTGATTATGCTTCACGAAAAATGTGGGTTTATGATTTAAGAACAAAAGACCAGGTATTTCAGTGCTTCAAGCAGTTTCATGCCTTGGTGGAGAGAGAAATATGGAAGCAATTGAAGTGTCTTCGTACAAATAATGGAGGTGAGTATACATCTAATGAGTTTGAGAATTACTGCTCAGAGCATGGTATTAGATATGAGAAGACAGTTTCTGGTACCCTACAGTATAATGGTGTTGCAAAGAGGATGAATCGCATCATTATAGAAAAGGTTAGATATATGTTGAGGATGGCTAAATTGCCTAAGTCATTTTGGGGTGAAGCTGTACTTACTGCATGCTACTTAATCATCCGGTCCTCATCAATTTCTTTAGGTTTTGATAATCCTGAAAAAGTATGGACAGGGAAGGATATTTTCTACTCTCATTAGAAGGTATTTGGGTGCAAGGCATTTGCACATATGCCTAAGGAACAGCGGGCAAAGCTTGATGACAAGGCCATTTCCTGCATATTTGTTGGCTATGGAGATGCGGAATTTGGCTACATACTATGAGATCCAAAGAAGAAGAAGATCATCAGAAGTAGAGATGTGGTTTTTCATGAAGACTAGACCTTGGCAAACTTTGAAAAAGTAGAGAAGCCTAGTCAAGCAGTTGAAGGTGTTCCTGACCTTACATCATCTGTTTGCCTCCAGAAAGTGCCATTGATGGAGAAGAGATGCAAGTAGAAGATCAAGGTGATGAGCCAGTTGTTGATGAGGACGATTTGTTTGAGCAGGGAGAGCAGTCTACTCTGCTAGAGAGAGTTGAGCATGAGGAGCAGCCTACGGCGATAGAGTCTCAGGTTAGGAGGTCTACCAGGGAGCATCGTCCATTAACTAGATACTCTGAATCAGAGTTTGTTTTGCTTACTGAAGAGGGGGAGCCAGAGAGATTTCAGAAAGTGCAGACTCACAAGGACAAGCAGAGCTGGGTAAAAGCTATGCAGCAAAAGATGAGTTCTCTACAGAAGAATGACACTTATGAGTTTGTAAAGCTTTCTAAAGGTAAAAGAACTCCAGAAAACAAATGAGTGTTCAAGCTAAAGATGGATGGTGAAAAGCTAGTAAAGTACATAGCTCGATTGGTGATAAAAGGCTTCAAGCAGAAGAAAGATATTGACTTTGATGAGATATTCTCTCCAGTTGTCAAGATGCGTTACATTCGAGTTGTTCTAGATTTGGCAGCTAGTTTGGATCTTGAGCTTGAGCAGTTTGATCTGAAGATTGCTTTTCTCCATGGTGATTTAGAGGAAGAGATCTACATGGTTTAGCCAGAAGGATTTGAAGTAAAGGAAAATAAACACATGGTTTGTAGGTTGAAGAAGAGTCTGTATGGGTTAAAGTAGACTCCAAGGTAATGGTATAAGAAGTTTGATTACTTCTATAAGAAGTTTGATTCATTCATGGTGGGTCATGGCTATACCAAGACAAAGGCAAATCATTGTGCATATGTCAGAAAATTCTCTGATAGTAAATTCATTATTCATCTATTATATGTAGATACCATGCTGATAGTAGGACAAGATGTTCAACTGATTTGCAGTTTGAAGGTAGAGTTGTCCAAGTCCTTTGACATGAAAGACCTTGGTGCAGCACAACAAATTTTGGGTATGCAGATTTTTTCGTGATAGGAAAGTCAAGAAGCTGTGGTTATCACAGGAGAAGTATATTGAGCCAGTACCTAAAAGGTTTAACATGAAGCCGGCTAAACCCGTCAGTACACTTCTTGGTGGTCACTTCAGACTGAGTAAGAAGACTTATCCTTTTTTTTAAGAAAGAGAAAGATAGCATGGCAGTAATTCCTTACTCCTCTGCAGTCAGAAGTTTTGAAGTATGCTATGGTTTGCACATGCCCAGACATTGCTCATGTTGTTGGAGTTGTTAGCAGGTTTCTAGTTAATCCTGGCAAAGATCACTGGCAAGCAGTGAAGTGAATCTTCAGATACTTGAGAGGTAGCTCCAAGATGTGCTTGACTTTTAGGGGCTCAAAACCAATTTTGGAGGGCTATACAAATGTAGATATGGCAGGTGACCTTGATGGAAGGAAATCAACTTCAGGATATTTGTTTACTTTTGCAGAGAGAGCCGTATCTTGACAGTCGAAATTGCAGAAGTGTGTTACCTTATCTACCACTGAGGCTGAGTATATTGCAGCTACTAAAACAGGAAAAGAGATGCTTTGGATTAGATAGTTTCTCCAAGATTTGGGTTTGAAGCAGCATAAGTATATAGTTCATTGTGATAGTCAAAGTGCATTAGACTTGAGTAAGAATGCTACATATCATGTACGCATGAAGCATATAGATGTGAGATTTCATTAGCTACGCCAGGCAGTTGCAGAACAATTAGTACTACAACAGAAGATTCACACTGATAAGAATCCAACTGACATCATGATGAAAGTTGTGACCATAGAGAAGCTGAAACTTTATGCCGGAATGGCCGGCATGGATTTTAACTAGCAAGTTATAGTACAGTTTCTTTCCTTTGTGGGCTGGAGGGGGAGATTGTAAGTGGGTCCAGCCCACTTAGGGAGGCCCAATCGCCCACTAGGGCTTTGCCTCTTTTGTTTTTCCTTGCAGAATCGCAAGAGGTGAGTGTGGCACAAAAGGAGGCGCGTGAACATCAAGAGGGGTGGCGCACATCAAAAGAAAACTGAGAAAAACAAAGTAAAAAGGGGAGAATGACGGAACAGCAAGGGGAGCGCGTGAGTGCTTGAGCCCGCAGAACTCCAGGCGAAGAGCACAACTCACGGCAGCACGACAGACAAGAAAAAAAGGGGAAAGGTGCATGAACCAGGAGGTGAGCGCGCACGGCAACGGAAGAAAATTAGGTTTTTTTTCTTTATCCTTTTTGGGTGTGGTTTTTCACACGGAGATTTAACAAATTGGATTTCTATCTAAAAGTTATATTGGATGCTATAGGGAGTTGTAGTATTCATTGTTAAAAATCTCATTACATTCTTGGGTTCATCACATTGTAGTGATTTGGGTGAGATCATTGTTACTCTTAGGAAGGTGATATTAGAGTTTTTCTAATTTGTTGTGAACTTAAGTTTTGAGCATAAACTTGAGTATTGTAAACTCTATATTATAGTGGATTGATCGGATAGTTTTTTTCTCTCTACACTGGAGGGTTTTCCATGTAAATTTGGTGTGCTCTTTTTTTGCTCTTCAAATATTTGATATATTGCCTATGATAATATTGCTTCTAGTTAGTTTTGGTTTTGGCTTAGTTTATTCCGGAATATCACTGTTTTGGCTCCAATAAAAATTAATACATCAGTGGGTTGTTGGAGAAAAACTCCCACCAAAATGAGAGAGATAGGAGCTCTAGTTTGCAACAGAAAGAGAAAAGAATAAGAGAATGGAGCTTTGTTCGAGAGACAATAGAGGAGAAAAAAATAAGAGAGAGAGAGAGAGAGAGAGAGAGAGAGAGAGAGAGCTTATCTGGTTTGCAAAAATCGATGCTTTAAACGTGTTGTCTCCTTGTTGGGGTTTGAACTGGCTTCTATGTGTATTATGTGGTCTATCTTCCTATTTGCCTAGCTGGAACACAAAAATGCAATGCGCTTGATGGTAATAAGCACCATTGGAGGTCTGCAGCTTGTGCCTTTTTTGTATGGTTTAAGTTCTTGTAGGTAACTTGCAATGTTTATGATGGAGAGGGTTACCTTTACGTGTGGATCAGTTAGGCTAATATAGATTATGGTTCCATGTAATGAAATGCTAATTTTATATTTTTGAGTAGTAAAATATCTTGTTCAATCTCTTTCCCGCAATGTATATCATTGAGCATGGAGTATAATATGATAATAAGCTAAACACAGGCACAAGATGAAAAATTGAACTCTCGTATAGCCAATTATTGGAGCACAACTACTACTAAAAACTATGATTCTCATTCATTTCTACGAGAAAATTATGGTACACAAGAAATTTGATAGTTCAGTATCAACTTTTACAGTTCGATACTAATCTTTATACAATAGAGCTGATCACGGGCTTGACCTTAGGCGCCTGAACTTTATTCATTTTTAATCGGGCTTTGGACCAGGCCTATTTAAAATTCAATATTATCTATGCCCAAGCCCGGCTCATGATCAGCTCTAATCAATAAATAACATCTGCCCATATCAACAAATAAATATCCAAAATAACTACATTGCCGTTAACAAGGAACTTTTTCCACAGTACAAAAGAGTATATCCCAAAATTCAAAAAAAAAAAAACTCTCAGCACTCATATATTCTCCGACATTGCTGCATTAGTGACAGACTGGAAGCTTTTGGAATTTGTCACTGACTTTCCTCTATGAACATTTGCTTGCAATGCGGTGCATTCAGTTGGCACTGGATATGCTGCCATTGACTCTTTATGGCTTTACTGTGTTCTTGGGATTATTGTAGGTTGAGCTAGAGTTGATGTAAATAGACTTGGTGCTAGGTATGATGCCACTATATTAGGTATAGTAGATAGTGTAGCTTTGTTTGACTGTGATATTTGATATTGGCTAGAACCCGGAAATGAAAAATGACAATAATTAAATTTACAAATATGCAGACATAAAATCACATATGAAAGATAAAAGAAAGGAACATTAATAGTGGCATGTGTCCATCTGATATTTCATCCATAGGTATCCATCAGGTATCCATCCGACAGTGATTGTTGATGAGATCCCTCCAATATATGATGAATTCCATCCGTAGGTAATCTTTTTTATAACCTTCATTTAAAAAATTCAGTGTGTAAATTGAACTTATAAATGATATTCAACTAAGAAATAAAAAATCCTATTTGATTATCTTCATTTATAAACTGCTATAGGTGCATTTCCGCTTATTTATCCACTTGGTTGACTACTTGCTGGTGGACATAAGCTACTTCCACAAGTCCTTTTACCCTTCAATTCAAGAAATAAGTCATGTGTCAACATATATAAACATTGGACTTAAGAAAGACCCTCATATAAAAAATAGTGTTAAAAATATGAATTACTTTCACAGTTGGATTATTTCCTCCTGAGCCACTTGGTTGATTAGCTGATGGTGGTTCTAAGTTCCTACCACCGCCTCTTCTGCATGCCCTCTTGTTATGCCCTTCTCCACTATATTGTCCACAACATAGCTTGAAGCTCCTTTTGAGTTTAGTTGGCTTTTGTGGCTCATCTGGCTCCTTCCTCCTTGCTAGTTCGCGCCGGCGAGGCATCTTCTTAGGAATCTCGGGAGGTTGTATTTCCCCTAGGCCATACTAGTCTTTAGCCACAGCTAAGGCCCATTAATCGGTTTAACAATTGGAGGCGACTTCTTGAAGTAGTCATGGATCCCATTCAAGTCCCACTTCCTATAAGTTGAAGTGTGCTCTCTCAAATCAACTGCAAAACTATCCAGGTTATCTAGATAGCTTATCCCTACTTTGGGACCCCCTGAGGACCTAGGCTAACACCCGGCAGATTGGTCCTTAATCTTCTCCAACTTTTTTTGGAATTTGGGGCACATTTATCCTTTGAATCTCATTATCTTGCTCCTCTTGTTCATGATCCTATTTATTATTTTTTATAAGCTCTAACATTGTTAAAATGGACTTCTCCCTTGCATCCAAAATAAACCTGCTGAAGGCTTCACAAAGATTGTTTAGTAACATGTCGCACTTGGGATATGTGCTAGAGCGTGATCTTGACCTATGGAAAAGTGATTTGTCTTGAAGTGTCTTATAAACATTCTCAAACAGCTTCTTGGGTTTGCCCATCTTCTTCTCGAAGTCCTCTGCATATGTTCCCTAGCATAGTTGTCACGCCCTAAACCAGAAGCGCAACAGACGCCGCACACCTATATAGCAGATGCCATACACTTATATGGCGGGCCATATAGGCGTACAAGGCTACACATTATATCAAAACAAATTCTTAAAATTTATTTAATTAATAATTTATTCAAATCATTCTAATAATAGTTTCAATGTAACATGTGCTAACATAAATCAAATATTCTAACTAGTCTAACTAAAATGCTAATAACTGAAAGAATCTTCAGAAAATCTAGTGCACTCCCCAAGTTCCGAGCGATCATGCATCTATGCCTCTGGATCTAAAAAATAGAGAAATATAATAATAAGCTACACTAGACCAGTAAGCAACATAACAACCCAAAGTGGGGTCAAAGAATGTCATATATTTAACCAAAATACAAAATTATAACTGAAAAATATATCATCAATAATACATTTTTTTTTGAAATTTATTATCATTTTCATAAACTAATACTAGAATCCCAACATTAATAGGCTATGGACACGTAACCCAGTGGTATAGGTCTCACAAAGTGCAAAAAACTACTATTATTAATCACTGGTGGCAATAGTGTCCAAATACCACTATTCTAATCACCGGTGCTTTAGAAGTTAAAGTATGGATGTCTCACAAAGAATCTATGTTGAGTATCTGGGAATAGCTCTTCAAGTGTTGGCACCAATCCCTAGCATATGCTACATAAACATTAGATGATAAGTAAACATAGCTAATGATAAGAGACAAATTAAAAAAAAGAAAGTTAATAAATAGTACACTCTGTTGATCAGAAATCCAAGTCCAATGATATTGATTTTCCGTTGTCAAGTTTTTTGCCAATAGCTTCAAAAACCGAGTCCAAGTTTCACAGATGCATTAATGCTTCATTTCAGAAGTTGTATCCTCAATCGAGATGCCGATATGATTTCCATCACCCGAATTAAGATACAGCTCGGCCTCGAAAGTAGGGGCAATGATGGAGGAAATATTGGACATCTCAATCTTGAATCAGACCCATCTCTTTGTGTCACGCCCCGAGCCCGAGGCGTGGCAGACGCCGCACGCCCGTGCGGCGGGCCGCCCAGGCGTGCAAGGCAGCTGATCATATCAAAGCAATCACATATGTTTAAAGATGACATAATTATTCAAAAAGCAGTCTTACAAAATTTCAGAATAGCATATTTGCCAACATAATTCAAATGTCCAAACTAATCTAACTAAAATGCCAATAACTGAAGAAATCATCAGGAATCTACGCGCTCCCCAATTCCGTGCGATCAAGCCTCTGGATCTGAAAAACAGAAAAAATAAAATAATGAGCTACACTAGCCCAGTAAGCAACAAAATATCCCAAAGTGGGGTCAGAGCATATCAGATCAAAATACAGGATAGTAACTGGAATAATTCATAAATAACATTGTTTTACTGTTCTCAAAACTTATTATCATTTTTCCAAAAACTCTGATATCATAATCTCAACACAAACAGGCTACGGCCACGTACCCCAGTGGCATGGGTTGCACAAAGTGCCAAATCCACTATTATTATCCACCGATGGCAGCCGGTGTTGCACAAAAGTGCCAAATCCACTATATTTACCCACCGATGGCAGCCGGTGTTGCACAATAGTGCCAAATCCACTATATTTATCCATCGATGGCAGCCGGTGTCCAGAAACCACTATTCTAATCACCGGTGGCGCGGTGTCGAAACCGGTTCCTCATAGATTACAAGTCGACAGGTCCAACGTATAATCCCCATTGGCGGGGCCAGAACAGAACAGAACAGATCATAGCCATGCTGAGAATGCATATATATATATATAAACAGATTTCATAAATTGCCCAGTCATAATTTATGGATTTCAGAGCATAATTTTCAAATAAAATTTAACATGCTAGACCCATTTTACTAAATACAAAACATATGTCGAAACTTAATCAGTTTATCAAACAATTTGGAAATCACACTTGAAGTATTAAGTTACTTACATCTTCTCGCTTAATCCCTACTTCAGATAGGCGGATCAGGTTCACCTGTTTAAATTTAATTAATTTCTTTGTTAATTTCAGAGCTAAGCAAAAGTCCAAAAATAATACTACTGGGCACGGCCCAACAGGGCCCAGAGTTGGTCCATAATGAACATGGCCCGATAGGGCCCACATCAGATACGGCCCAATGGGCCCACATAGACTCGGCCCAATAGGGCCCTCCCAAGGTTGGCCTCTAATTTGTTCATTTATGCAATAAAAATTCGTTTCAGGGACCAATGTCTAATTACATAGCACAGTTCTGTAATAAAACTTGGGTAAAAGGACCAAACAAATATAGTTGAGGGACTTTATGTAATAAATCTTTCCTACAGGGATCAAATACAAATTACAGAATACCTTTTTGTGAAATAATATACTGCCAAGGGCTGAACTGAAAAATTCCATTTATTAGCCAAATGGGTTCGGATTTTGGGTTCCGGGTTTCGGGTTCCGGGTTCGGGTTCGGGTTCGGGTTCGGGTTCCGGGTTCGGATCTGAACTGGGCCCAAGTTGGGCCCACAAAGGTACTGCCCAACTGGGCCCAACCGGACTGGACTGGGCCCAAGTTGGGCCTGCAGTGGACTGGGCCCAACGGCCCATCAAAGTGCTCACGGCCCACAATGGGCCTTCTTCCTTCCCGATCTCCCCATGGACAGGGGAGATGGGAAAACGAGGGAGGAAGGAGGGCAGCAGGGTGGCCGGCCTAGGTGGCCGGACGGTGGCCCGGCCGGCGGCTCGCGGGGGACGCGGCTGTCGGTAGGGCGGTCGTGGCCGGCGGCAGATTGCTGCGGCGACCGGCGTCGAGGAAGAACCGAGAAGGATCTCGGTTTGGGGCAAAAACAGGGGAAAATATCACGTTATTTGGCAAAAGACGAAGGCAAGGAGAAGGAGGCTCACCGGCGGTCGACGGAGGTGGCAGATTCCGGCAGCAGGTGGCTCGGTCCGGCAGCTAGCAGCGGCGACGGCAGCGGTGCTTTCCGGAGAGGAAGGAGAGCTCAAAACAGAGGAGGCTCAAGTGGTGATGGTGGTTGGCCGAGGCGGCTCGCCGGCCACTTGGGAAGCGGGAGTAGAGGAAGGAGAGGGAGAGGAGAGGGAGGAGAGGAAGAAGAGGGAGCTCGGCGGTGATCTGGAGGAGGGGGCGGAAAGGCTTTATAGCCCTAGGGCAACGGCTCTCCGCCGCGTGAATCGCGGCGGTCGAGCGAAATCCGTGGCCGGATTGGCCGCGGATTAGCTAGAGGGGGGGGGGGGGGGGTGCCGCGGATGCCCACGACGCCCTCGCCCCGATCGCCCCCGGAGGGGCCGGAGAGGATCGCGTTCGCGATCCTTTATTCCGGCTCTTCCCCAAAAAGAACGGGGCTGAAGTCGGCTGGGGCTGCCGACTTCAGCCCGTATCTCACACTTTGATCTCGGGATAAACCGAGGTGAACAACTTCGGCAAAATTCGAGGAGCCAATCTAAATGTGTCAGTAAAGACCGGCAGTTATGGCAACACTGATGTCATCGCATAATTAGCGTACTCACTATCATCTGTCGCTCACGTGGAATGTTTTCCACGTTGTAAATATACAACCAACCATTACCTAGCCATTAACATACATCATGTCAAATTAGGTAGCCATACGATTGACTACTCTATATAAAGAGGACGTCGAGGGGCCCTCAAGTAAGCTCATTTATTCAGAGATTCAGAGAACTATAAAGATTTATTCCTTCGATATTATTGTTTTGCTATTCTAACTTAAGTACCGAAAGGTCATTCATTTGAAATCTTTCAGCAGAGGGCTTATTGCAGGTCGCTTTAGGAGGAAATCAATTTTTTCGTACCTCGGCCGAACAGTTCAGTTCGGCTCAAACCAACTTTAGGGGCATTCAACTTGCGCTCCGGCTTCGACTTGGAATTCTGCGGCAACAGATGCTATCCCGAGGTCTGCAAGCAATCTATCTCCGCTTTTGGCTTTCCAAGAGCAAACTCCCTGATCGCACCCAAAAACACATGTAACTGGCTTTGTCACTAATAAATTACATACCGACCTTGTCGTTTCCACTATGGAGCTGTATGCCCCAACGGCACGCCAGCAACAAATGGAACTGCTCAGGGACCGATCTAAATATAAATTTAAAAAGGCTGCAACCTTCGTAACGGAGGTGACCAAGAACTGGCCTCGTCGGATCCGCCTCAAATCCCATTCCCAAAGGCGTCACAAAAGTTCAAAGGAGTCTCCTTCTTAGCAAACTCCTCTCCGTTGAATCTCTTCTCATTGGAGCCTATTAATAGCTCTCACCTTCCCCTTCCCACACCACACATCACAACAGCAACCTGAAGCCCTCGCTGCTCCATCTATCGAAGATTTTGCACCAATGGCTTCCTTTTATAGCTCAAGCACCCTGGTGTGCCTGACTCTTGTTCTTCTCTTCGGTGTTCAGTTCACCCTCGGTACGTTCAGTGAAAGCACAACATATATTACATCCCATCCATCTTTTTGACCTTTCTAAATGGACATGGTTTGATGGCCATTGCAGGAGGCATCACATGCGAGAGCCTGGCAAGAAACACCTGTGCCTTTGCCGTGTCGTCGTCCGGCATGCGTTGCGTGCTCGAGAACCGGGTGCGGAGGGGAGGGCAGGAGGAGTTCTCCTGCCGCACATCCGACATCGAGGCTGAGAACCTCAAGGACTGGGTGGAGACCGACGAGTGCATCAAAGCCTGTGGACTCACCCGGAGCACCGTGGGGATCTCATCGGACTCTCTGTTAGATCCTCGTTTTGCTCAGAAGCTGTGCTCACCTCCATGCTACCAGGAGTGCCCCAACATTGTTGATCTATACTTTAACCTCGCAGCTGGCACTACAAAAAAATATTAATTTGCCGACTCTTCCCCGCCGACGCTATCAAAAAGCGTCGGCGAATTTCGAGCGGGGGTCGAAACTCGACGACGCTTTTTGATAGGGTCGGGTGAAATTTAGAGACGACGACGCTTTAAAGCGTCGTCGGAGGCCAAAAGGGGCCCAACTTCCCCGATCCCTCCTTCACCCAGCGGGTCCCCCGATCTTAGAGACGACGACGCTTTAAAGCGTCGTCGGAGGCCAAAAGGGGCCCAACTCTTCCGATCCCTCCTTCTTCACCCAGCCGCTCCCCCGATCCCTCCTTTTTCTGGCGCTCCATCCGCCCACCCCACCATCCGCCGACGTTCTTCTTTTAATCCCACACCGGAGACCCCACCCGTTCTCCCCTTTTCTTTATCTACTGCACCTTTGGGCTTCTCCGTTCTTCTTTCTGCTACTCTTTGGCGTGGGGTGTTGGGAGAGAGAGGATGGGGATCGATCTGAACACGATCGAGGAGGAGGAGGAGGCGGCGGCGGGCCTGATAAGTGCTGATTAATCTATAATTTAATATTCTTTTTCCAGCACTTATCAATGTTCTTAAACGGATAACTACTTGTTTTACCATGAAATTGAATAAACAATAAAATAAATTTAAAGTAAGAGGTAAATAATACTTTTCTTAAAACAGACTCTGAATTTGTCTCTCTTCTGGTTTAGATCTTTCATAAAAACATATAAGGAGGAGATTGTGTTGACCCGAATTATTAACCTGATGGAGTTGCAATCAAGCTAAAGGTATAATTCAATGGGCTTTGGTCCTGGTTAGATTGAAAGTTATAATTATATAAAAAAATATTTGATTAATCCTTTTATTAAGTCACGGTTTGATCTGGTTGAGTTCAATCTGAAGCGGTGTAGTAAGAATTAAATGTCATTGGGCTCGAGAACAAATTCAAGCAAATCAACAATCATGACCCACCTCAAACCCAAAGTCAATTCCCAACCAATGCCTTGCGTGCCTTCATATAAAATTTATAATTTTAAAACAAAAAAAAAATAATAATAATAAATAATAAAATAATAAAATAAATAAAAATAATTTCGGGAAGAATTACTGGGAAACACTGTTCATATAAACAGTATCCCGTGAAAACACTGTTCATATGAACAGTGTTTTTACAAATATATATATTTATGTATATATATAAATCAAATAATAAATAAATTAATAAAGAATATCCACTGTTTATCTTCTTCTTCTTCCCGATATCCCACTGTTTATCTTCTTTCCCCTCCCCGTTACCTATCCTTTTCAGCTTCCTCCCGCTGCCAAACCTTCCCGTGATCCCGCCTCGCTCACAACAACCCGATCCCCCATCATCCGCGTGCCAAATCCAAGAGGGAGATTAGCCGGGCACCTTCCGCATCCAGCCATGGCGTCGTCTTCATTCCCGGATGCTCCGCCGGCGATCACTCCTCCGCTGCAATCAACGAGCCGCTCCAACCGTCGGGAATCAAATGCTCCGCATCAGCCCGTTCCAGCACGAGTTCCACGGGGTGCAGCCAGCGACCGGATTCCCCGCCTCTCCTTCCGATCGTAACGCTTCCAACTCATCATTCGCACAGACACCTACAACATCTTTCCGTCCGGATTCATCCCTAGCACCAAGCCGTGACCGGCTCCCAACCGCCGGAAACCCAGCTCGGCATTCATCTACAGCTCAGTCCTTGGCTTCTCCGAGATCCAGATACTCCGAATCAGCACCTCCCGTCGATCCAGCGGCCGGCTTCATTTCCGGCCATTACAATCAAACGCTCCATGGATCCCTCCCAAGATCCAGCCACGCCATTGACACCATTCATCCACTATAAAAGGAGGCCATCGTTCGGTGGCAAAGGGGGGCTGGGTTGAGAAGAAAGAAACAGGGGAGAGGCTCTGTTTCGGTGAAGAAGAAGAAGCCACCAGCCGAGAGAAAGAAATAAAAAAAAAAGGAAAAGAGAGAGGGGAGGAAAGAGAAGAGTTGGTGATATTTTGGGAAGAATGAGAGGTGCTCAATTTCATTTGAAGATGGGAGGTCATCCGGAAGCCATGCTCGGCTAAACATCTAATCTAGGGCTGGATGAAGCCCTAGCAATGTATCAGGGCATTGTAGTTCTTATTTTTTTTATTATTTTGGAGCTTGTTTAAATTCTTATCTTCAATGAAATATCTTTTTATGATGTTTAAACTTTGAGCATGCCATTTACTATTCATGTTTGCTAAAGTAGTCTAAGATGATACATGCCTAGGAAGATGAGGTGTGCTGCATCCTAGATTAGCATACTTAGGTAGACACTTCATGCTATACCAAAGATGGATTTTCCTAACACTCTTTATGTTTTTATTTTAAAAGGCTTGTAGCCAAAATTGCATGCCTCTCCAAAAGATAAAAATCAAGAACACAATCCTTGATGCAATGCTATGTGGTGGATTCCAAATCCTAGATCTATTTACTTTGATAAATTCCAATCCGTACTCATAGTTTAATTTAGTTAAATCAAGTTAGCAAATTCTTCTTTTTGAGTTATTTTTAAAAGAAAAATAACCTATTCTTCAATCCCTGTGGACCGACACCCGTAATCACTATCCTACAGGATACGTGCTATTGCGTGGTTTATTTTTGAAATTGAAAAGAACCGATCAATTTTTGGCGCCGTTGCCGGGGATTGCTAGAATAGTTATTTTTCTTAAAAAAAAATTATTTAAAAATTAAAAAAAAATTCTTTAAAAAAATTTCTATTATTGTTACTTTTCTTATCTTCTTTTTCTCCCTTACTAATTTTTATTTATATTATTTGATCAGGAATCGAGGAAAAAAATCTGGGATGATCAAAAGGAGAACTGCCGGAAAAGAAATGCTGTAGAGGTTTGCAAAAAAAAAATTAAATTGCTGGGGAAATTCCCTTTGGTAACCTCTAAACCTTTCTTATTTAAATTAATTATTAGCTTGAAATTTTGTGGTGATTGTTTGATTTCAATTTCATCAAAATTGTGAATGCATGCCTGATACACATACACAAATCAATTTGCACATAGTAAGGGCAATCACCCCAACAAGATAAGAGCCAGATTTCATCACCGGACTCTTGCCCAACTTAGGTGAACTCAATCTCACATAGTGTCATCTTTAATTAAAATCAATTAGACGTTGGCCCCTAGGGACATTCGAGCTCAATAGGACGAAGATCACCGAAAGTTGCACCAATTTCGCTCTGTGGCTTAGTTGATGTCTAGGCAAGCTTTGTTCCTATAAGGGAGACAGTTCATCTGTTCGAGGCAAGTAGGTTTTAAGTGGGACCTTTGCGAACGCATCGTGACCCCTCCACTTACCTGGGAGCTTACCTGGTCAACTCGGTTCATTAGACCGGATTGGAGGCTTAGGTGTCCTCTTCAAACCAGTTAGGAGCTGTCTAGTGATTTTAGGACAAAGACTAGGATTGATATGCTTTTCTCTTTTATTGCATGCTTGATTGATCGAGTACTAGTGTATGCACGGTAGTCGTTCTAGAGTACAAAACCTATTACCTTTTGACCCTGAAATAGAACGAACCCTTAGGAACATTCGAGCTAAGATCAAAATATTAGGATCATCCCCACCTCTTAAGATGGCTGAAGAACAACCCAAACTCCTGAGGGAATACTTTACTCCCACCATTTACACTTCCCCATCTTGCATTCGATTACCTGAAGTAGCAGCTGTACAATATGAAATAAAGTCTAGTGTGATCCAAATGCTCCCATCTTTTTATGGGCTCACCAATGAAGACCCATACAAACATTTAGATGAATTTCTTGAGATTTGCACCACTGTCAAGATTCAAAACTTCACTGATGATGCCCTGAAACTTAGATTATTCCCCTTCTCCCTTAAAGATAGAGCTAATCAATGGCTGAATTCTTTAGAGGCTAACTCAATTCGTTCTTGGGATCAAATGCAACAAGAATTTCTTAAGAAATACTTTCCTATAGGAAGAACAAACCAGTTTAGACGTGTCATTACAAGCTTCTCCCAAACCGAGGGAGAAGAATTTCATGAAACTTGGGCGAAATTTTGGGACCTAATCCGTAAATGCCCTCATCATCAAATACCTAAGTGGCAGCTAGTGCAATGTTTCTATGACGGTTTGACGGAACGAAACCGTCAGATGATCGATGCTGCATGCGGGGGGACTTTCATGCTTCGAAATGAGCAAGAAGCATGGCAACTATTTGAAAATCTTAATGAAAACTCCCTCCACCATGCTTCATGTTCTCGTCAAGCACCCCCGAATTTTCAAAGAAAAGGGGCCATTTGTGAAATAAGTCATTCTATGGACCTGTCTAGCAAGGTAGATGCATTGTCCCATAAGATTGACCAACTAATGATAGGAGGACATGTCGTTAGCTCTTCCCAAGCACAAGTATGTGCTATCTGTTCTAGCCCATCGCATCCTATTCATGAGTGCCCCTCAGCACCCCAATTTCCCGAACTCGTGCAAGAACACATCAATGCTGCCCAAACACAGCCCAGACCGGGTAATGATCCATTTTTCAATACATATAATCCGGGATGGTGGAATCATCCAAATTTTTCTTGGAGGCAGCAAGCTTCTAATACCTCCCAACCCTTCTCCCAAAATTTTCAAAACCCTCAGAATTTTCATCTCTACCGTCCCTCAACTCAATTTCAGCATCCTCCTCCTCCAACCCAAAGAAATACAGCCTTTGAGGAGAAGGTGTTGACTGCCCTTCAAGGTTTGGAGGCAAACACACAACTATTGCACTCTCACACACAATCAATTGCTAAGCTAGAATCCCAAATGGGTCAACTAGCTAATGCATTAAACAAGCGAGAGGAAGGTAAGCTTCCAAGTCAACCAATGAGTAATCCTAGGGGACAATACGTGGCTCAAGAAACTCGACTAAATCATGAGCAAGCCAATGCTTTGACTACCCTAAGGAGTGGACGTATAATAGATAATAAGGTTGGGGAGGGTAACAATAAGGAAGGTGAAGAAGAGGAACAGACCATATCACATGAAAATCCAAAACCTTCTTCAACTAGTTCACCATCTGCTACAACCCACATTCCAAAGGCTCCATTCCCTGAAGCACTTAATGCACCCTCTCCATTTGGCAAAAAGGAAACTTCACTAGAAGAGATGATGGAGGTCTTCAAACAAGTTAAAATCAACCTCCCACTCCTTGATGCCATCAAACAAGTTCCCTCCTATGCCAAATTTCTCAAAGACCTTTGCACCCAAAAGCGGAAATCTAGGACACATGTGCCTAAAAAGGTCCTACTTACTGAACAGGTAAATTCAATTCTCCAACACAACACCCCTCCAAAATTTAAAGATCCTGGCGCTCCCACTATTTCCTGTGTCATAGGAGATAACTCCATTGATCGAGCACTTTTAGATCTAGGGGCAAGTGTGAATCTTCTACCCTATTCAGTCTATGAAAAATTTGGGTTAGGTGAATTAAAACCTACCTCGGTGTCCTTACAATTGGCTGATCGATCTGTGAAGATACCACGGGGGATGATTGAAGATGTTCTTGTCAAGGTAGACAAATTCTATTTTTCAGTAGATTTTATCGTCCTTGACATGGAACATGTGCCCAACCTAAAAAACAAATTCCTGTGATTCTTGGTCGTCCCTTTTTAGCGACAGCCAATGCATGCATCAACTGTAGAACTGGGGCAATGGATATATCATTTGGGAACATGAAAATTAAATTGAATGTGTTTCATGCCGCTGACCAACATGTGAGGGAAGACGAGTGTTGCCTAATTGACGAAATGGATGATCTTGTAGAGGAAGCCCTTCCCTATATCTTAGCCGATGACCCCTTAGAGGCATGTCTGGCCCATTTTGACATTGACAACTTTGATATAGACAAGGCCATAGAAGAAGTTAACATCTTACTTGACAATCAATCTCCTGTGAGTTCCCTTCCTTGGAAGAGCCGACCTGAACCTCTTCCTCCCATTGCTAGCGCGCCACTTTGTCCTTCCATTGATTCACCACCTAAACTTGAGTTAAAGCCACTTCCAACAAATCTTAAGTATGCCTTTCTAGGACCAGAAGATAGCCTCCCTGTAATTATCGCAGCCAACTTATCTACTGAACAGGAGGGTAAACTTTTGAGGGTGTTAGAAGAAAATAAACATGCCATAGGATGGTCTGTAGCCGATTTGAAAGGGGTTGACCCCTCTGTTTGCATGCATCGAATTCATCTCGAAAATGATGCAAAGCCCACCCGAGAAATGCAAAGAAGACTCAATCCTAACATGAAGGAGGTAGTCAAGAAAGAAGTGGTGAAGTTATTAGATGCCGGAATCATTTATCCAATTTCTGATAGTAAGTGGGTGAGTCCGACACAAGTGGTACCCAAGAAATCAGGTATCACTGTGGTTGAAAATACGGAAGGAGAATTGATACAAACACGCACAACCACGGGTTGGCGCGTGTGCATTGACTATAGGAAACTTAATTCAATGACTAGGAAGGACCATTTTCCTCTACCTTTCATAGATCAAATTTTGGAACGGTTGGCTGGTCAAGGTTTCTACTGTTTCTTAGATGGTTATTCTGGATATAATCAAGTACCTGTTTATCCGGACGATCAAGAGAAAACCACCTTTACTTGCCCATTTGGGACATTTGCATATAGGAGGATGCCTTTTGGACTATGTAATGCACCCGCAACTTTTCAACGATGCATGATGGCCATCTTTTCAGATATGGTGGAAAACTTTCTAGAAGTGTTCATTGATGATTTCTCAGTTTTGGCCTATCTTTTGATGATTGTCTAGACAATTTGACCTTAGTTTTGAAAAGATGTAAGGAGACCAACCTAGTACTAAGTTGGGAAAAGAGCCATTTTATGGTTCAAGAAGGCATAGTTTTAGGACACGTCGTGTCCAAGAGGGGCATTGAAGTAGATAAAGCCAAAGTCGATCTTATTTCCAATCTTCCTCCACCAAAAACTGTGAAACAAATTCGATCATTCCTTGGCCATGCTGGTTTCTACCGTCGCTTTATTCAGGATTTCAGTAAGATTTCCAAACCCTTGTGCAATCTTCTTGCCAAGGACACTCCCTTTGTCTTTGATAAAACATGCGAGGAGGCATTTGAAAATCTTCGCTCGAAATTGACCACTGCACCTATCATACGACCCCCTAATTGGACCTTTCCATTTGAACTAATGTGTGATGCATCCGACTATGCTATTGGGGCAGTCTTAGGGCAATGGCTAGATAAAGTACCTCATGTCATTTACTATGCTAGTAAAGCACTCTCAGATGCACAATTAAACTACATCACCACTGAGAAAGAATTGCTAGCGGTAGTATTCGCACTAGACAAGTTTCGATCTTACTTATTAGGATCCAAGGTTACCATATTCACTGATCATGCTGCCCTTCGACACCTTCTTGCAAAGAAGGATACCAAACCCCGTCTGATTCGATGGATTCTTTTACTACAAGAATTTGACCTAGAAATTCGTGACAAGAAAGGAACTGCAAATGTCGTAGCGGACCACTTATCTAGGATTCTTCTTGAGCCCTCTTGTAAAAATACCTCACCCTTACACGATTCTTTTCCCAGATGAATAATTATTTGAGGTACAAAGAATAAAAACGCCATGGTTTGCAAACATAGTGAATTACCTTGCCATAGGACGAATTCCTGATGATTGGTCAACTCAAGATAAGAACCGATTCTTTTCACAAGTAAAGTTCTATTATTGGGATGATCCTGATTTATTCAAGTATTGTCCCGATCAAGTCATCCGTCGATGTGTCCCTGAATGTGAATTTCAAAGTATTCTTTCATTCTGCCATTCACAAGCTTGTGGGGGACATTTTGGGGGTAGAAAAACTGCAGCAAAAGTTTTACAAAGTGGATTTTATTGGCCCACACTTTTCAAAGATGCCCATAACTTTTGCCAAACTTGTGAACGGTGCCAACGGATGGGTACCATCTCCCGTAGAGATATGATGCCTCTCAATCCTATTTTAATTGTAGAAATATTTGATGTCTGGGGTATTGACTTTATGGGCCCTTTCCCACAATCCTTTGGTTTCGAATATATTCTTGTAGGGGTTGATTATGTTTTAAAATGGGTAGAAGCTGTCGCCACTAAAACTAATGACCACAAGGTTGTGATTAAATTTTTACATGAAAACATCTTTTGTCGTTTTGGCACACCCCGAGCCATCATCAGTGATGGGGGATCTCATTTTTGCAACCGGTCTTTCGAGGCTTTGGCTCGCAAATATAACATCACCCACAAAGTTGCTACCCCATATCATCCCCAAACGAGTGGACAAGTCGAGGTGTCCAATAGGGAGTTAAAACACATCTTAGAGAAAACGGTACGTCCCGATAGGAAAGATTGGTCTCAAAGGATAAATGATGCACTCTGGGCCTATCGTACTGCCTACAAAACTCCTATTGGCATGTCTCCCTACCGATTAGTTTTTGGAAAAGCTTGTCACTTACCGGTAGAACTTGAACATAGAGCTTTCTGGGCTATCAAAAAGTTTAACTTAGATATGGCAGTAGCTGGTCCTCACCGAAAACTCCAACTAAGTGAACTTGAAGAATTGCGCAATGAGGCTTATGAAAATGCTAAAATTTATAAAGCAAGGACTAAGACTTTTCATGATAAAAATATTAACCGTAAGTCCTTTGAACCTGGTCAAAAGGTTTGGCTATTCAATTCAAAGTTGCGACTCTTCCCGGATAAACTTCACTCTAGGTGGGATGGACCATTCGTAGTGAAAAAGGTTTCTCCTTATGGTGCAGTAGAGATTCAACACCTCAATGGTGGACATGTTTTAAAAGTCAATGGTCAAAGGTTAAAACCTTATGTAGACTGTGTTGCCGACGGGCAATTGATCGAATCCCTTAATTTAACGAACCCTGTTTATCAAAATAATTAAGGACCCACTGTGTCTGGCTGAAGACAATAAACTTAGCGCTTGTTGGGAGGCAACCCAATTCTCTTAGATTATTTCTTAACATTGAGGACAATGTTAGGTTTAGGTTTGGGGGTATTCATCTTGATTTTCATCAAAAAAAAAAGTTAAAAAAAATAAAAAAAAATCATTTTTTTTAAAAAAAATAAAAAATTAAAAATATTTTTTTTAAAAAAATGTGTTTATTTTCATAAAATAATAATAAAAAAAATTATTAAAAAAAAGTTTTGTTAAAAAAAAAACCTAATTTATATACATTTATGCGAGAATGATAAACACACAAGGTATATAAAATCTAAAAGCCCAATGACTAGTGGGAAGTAATACAAATTTAAGTTCTTTTTATTAAAGTCTCTCTTAGGGAGTTGTAAGCTAATTAATACTTTGGAATTTTACTACACACTGGCCGACCCTTCTAAGGTCTAGGCTCGACATTATGTTGATAGTATAGTAGCAACCTTGGACCCTGATGAATCATACTTATCTAATCCAATAAAAAAAAAATCAATAAAAATGGATTTAGTCAGGAACATCGAAAAGGGCTACCTATTGTCAAAGGTCAAGTGGGCTTGTGATGAGGACTCCGAGCATAAGTCCGTAGGGGAGTCTTGATGCCCGACACCTTATGCCAACTGGTGTGAGAGTTGTCGACTGATTGCTCGTTACACGGAGAAATCACCACAAGATTAAAAGTGCACAATTTATATATCTTTCTGAAAAAAAAGGGAAAAAAAATGGTGTATTGACCGAAAAGACAATAGCGTGAAAGCCGTCGTTGTAAAAATTCGAGTAAACTGGAATATTACAGATAAAGCCCGTGAGGTACTAAAGTAAACATCCACAACTCTCGAAATCCTGCAGATAAGATGATTTTGAATCAGTGAGTAGGTTCCTTCGACCAATTCTTGGAAACTACTGGTATTAGCAATATTTTGGAGATCCGAACTCTTAGCTTGGGTACGGTCCAGATTTTACCGAGCACTCCAGTATAAATAAGTCTTACAACTTCCTAAAAGGAAACTTAATGACTTTAACTTAGATTGCATACTAACCTAGAATTTGGGCTGACTTAGTAAATAAAACCGTGTGTGCTTTGAAATTCTTATCATTTATGTATCTTAGATAATAATAATAATAATAAAAGAGAGTTTTTGAAAATCTTAGCTAGTATGCATTTGGAATTCGATTTTTACTTCATAGATCAATCGATCTAATAAAAAATAAATAATAAAAAAAATAATAAAAAATAAAAATAATAATAATAATAAATAATAATAAAAAAATAATTTATTGAAGTTTGTGAGTATCTTCACTGTAAACTCTCACGAGACTATAACTCGTCCACTAGGGTAACCTAGGGGTTTAAAGCCATGTTGCATATGGTAAATGCAATCGCGATGCCTGCGAAAGTGAGTTAGAGTTGTTCTTTTCTAATTTTATTTTGCTCGAAGACTAGCAAAACATAGGTTTGGGGGTGTGATAAGTGCTGATTAATCTATAATTTAATATTCTTTTTCCAGCACTTATCAATGTTCTTAAACGGATAACTACTTGTTTTACCATGAAATTGAATAAACAATGAAATAAATTTAAAGTAAGAGGTAAATAATACTTTTCTTAAAACAGACCTCTGAATTTGTCTCTCTTCTGGTTGAGATCTTTCATAAAAACATATAAGGAGGAGATTGTGTTGACCCGAATTATTAACCTGATGGAGTTGCAATCAAGCTAAGGGTATAATTCAATGGGGCTTTGGTCCTGGTTAGATTGAAAGTTATAATTATATGAAAAAATATTTGATTAATCCTTTTATTAAGTCACGGTCTGATCTGGTTGAGTTCAATCTGAAGCGGTGTAGTAAGAATTAAATGTCATTGGGCTCGAGAACAAATTCAAGCAAATCAACAATCATGACCCACCTCAAACCCAAAGTCAATTTCCAACCAATGCCTTGCGTGCCTTCATATAAAATTTATAATTTTAAAACAAAAAATAATAATAATAAATAATAAAATAATAAAATAAATAAAAATAATTTCGGGAAGAATTACTGGGAAACACTGTTCATATAAACAGTATCCCGTGAAAACACTGTTCATATGAACAGTGTTTTTACAAATATATATATATATATATTTATGTATATATATAAATCAAATAATAAATAAGTTAATAAAGAATATCCACTGTTTATCTTCTTCTTCTTCCCGATATCCCACTGTTTATCTTCTTTCCCCTCCCCGTTACCTATCCTTTTCAGCTTCCTCCCGCTGCCAACCTTCCCGTGATCCCGCCTCGCTCACAACAACCCGATCCCCCATCATCCGCGTGCCAAATCCAAGAGGGAGATCAGCCGGGCACCTTCCGCATCCAGCCATGGCGTCGTCTTCATTCCCGGATGCTCCGCCGGCGATCACTCCTCCGCTGCAATCAACAAGCCGCTCCAACCGTCGAGAATCAAATGCTCCGCATCAGCCCGTTCCAGCACGAGTTCCACGGGGTGCAGCCAGCGACCGGATTCCCCGCCTCTCCTTTCGATCGTAACGCTTCCAACTCATCATTCGCACAGACACCTACAACATCTTTCCGTCCGGATTCGTCCCTAGCACCAAGCCGTGATTGGCTCCCAACCGCCGGAAACCCAGCTCGGCATTCATCTACAGCTCAGTCCTTGGCTTCTCCGAGATCCAGATACTCCGAATCAGCACCTCCCGTCGATCCAGCGGCCGGCTTCATTTCCGGCCATTACAATCAAACGCTCCATGGATCCCTCCCAAGATCCAGCCACGCCATTGACACCATTCATCCACTATAAAAGGAGGCCATCGTTCGGTGGCAAAGGGGGGTTGGGTTGAGAAGAAAGAAACAGGGGAGAGGCTCTGTTTCGGTGAAGAAGAAGAAGCCACCAGCCGAGAGAAAGAAATAAAAAAAAAAAGGAAAAGAGAGAGGGGAGGAAAGAGAAGAGTTGGTGATATTTTGGGAAGAATGAGAGGTGCTCAATTTCATTTGAAGATGGGAGGTCATCCGGAAGCCATGCTCGGCTAAACATCTAATCTAGGGCTGGATGAAGCCCTAGCAATGTATCAGGGCATTGTAGTTCTTATTTTCTTTATTATTTTGGAGCTTGTTTAAATTCTTATCTTCAATGAAATATCTTTTTATGATGTTTAAACTTTGAGCATGCCATTTACTATTCATGTTTGCTAAAATAGTCTAAGATGATCCATGCCTAGGAAGATGAGGTGTGCTGCATCCTAGATTAGCATACTTAGGTAGACACTTCATGCTATACCAAAGATGGATTTTCCTAACACTCTTTATGTTTTTATTTTAAAAGGCTTGTAGCCAAAATTGCATGCCTCTCCAAAAGATAAAAATCAAGAACACAATCCTTGATGCAATGCTATGTGGTGGATTCCAAACCCTAGATCTATTTACTTTGATAAATTCCAATCCGTACTCATTGTTTAATTTAGTTAAATCAAGTTAGCAAATTCTTCTTTTTGAGTTATTTTTAAAAGAAAAATAACCTATTCTTCAATCTCTGTGGACCGACACCCGTAATCACTATCCTACAGGATACGTGCTATTGCGTCGTTTATTTTTGAAATTGAAAAGAACCGATCAGGGCCCGCGTCGCCGAGCACAACCCCGACCTCCGCCACTCCGCCTTCAAGCCCACCTCGCCTGCCGCCAAGGCGGTCGTCGACCAGCTCCTCCGGATCGCCTGGGCTTCGAAGCAAGGGCACTTGGTGCAGGACTCCAGGGTGGACTCCTCCTTGCCGGAGGCCAGAGGTCGGATGGAGCTCTACCAGTCAAGAGGATCTCGATGATCGACGACATTGAGATCATCCTCCTCCTCCATCAGCTCTCCTTCCAGGCCGGCAAGCCCCTGGTTCCCCTTTTTCTTTTTTAATTTTTTTTTTGAAAAACAGGTTGCTAACACCGACGCTTATAAGCGTCGGCGTTGAGTACTTTCGCGACGCTTTCATTAGCGTCGGGAAAGTCCTGTTTTTGCCGACGCTTTCTCTTAGCGTCGGCAAAAACCGGACCCACGCCCACCTGCCCGAAGTCTGACCCACGCTTTGTGGTGCGTGGGCTGGAAATCCGCCGACGCTTAAAAGCGTCGGTAGAGACCAAAAAACCGTCGGGAGATATCCTTTCTTATGTAGTGTGGTGAAGGTAAGAACTACATCTTGGCTACGCACATGTAAGTGATCTTTGATATCGAATTGAGATATTATCTTCGTTGATGCTGTTTTGCAGGTATGTTCCTTCCAAAGTTATGTCAGGCATAATCGAATGCTCGCCGAGGCATGGAAGAGATCAAGAGCTCCAGTGCAGCAGCGGCAGGGCCTGCATCAGGGTCGGCAGCGGTGGCCTGTGCCCCAGGGCAGTCTGAGATGGGTTTCGTTTCCGGCGCAGCCATGGCGCCTCTCTGATGTGCTCGATATGAGAGCAATTGGATTGTTTCTCATGTATTCTGTGGCCACAAGCCAGTGCAAGGAAGGTTGCTATGAGAGTATGAAAGCATGTATTTGAACGACCATGTTGCATGGCAACTGATATGTAATACCTGTTACAACGTTGGTAACAATAGTAATATTTGGTTATTTACTGTTCCATTTCAGGATGCTGAATTCTGATGGCTTATTCCTTGCCCTCAAGGAATCATGGTGGCAAATTCTTTCCATCCGATTAAATTGCAAGGTAATTGAAGAGAAGATCACATAGGGAATAACCTCACATGCTATTAAATTATCTTAATACTACAAGAAAATCTGGCATTGCCGACGCTTTTTATTGCCTATACCAATGCTTATATGCATCGTTAGTTTTATTACCGACATTTTATAAAGCATCGCAAAAATGTGGGTGTTGGAAAATCCGATTTGGTCCACCCATGATGGTTCAACCAAACCGGTAACCAAAAAACATGATCTCATGTCCAAAAGAAATGTCTTTCCATAGACATCTCTCCAACCCTGAAACTGTCTATTGACAGTTATGCATAAGGCTTCATTTAAAAGGTGTGGGTAGTTAATGAGATTCTCAGCAAGAGACTTGGGCATTTAGGTTGTGGAAAACAGTAGATTTTTATTGGTAAAATCCATTCCTCGATCAGTGAATCGAATTAAAGAGAAAAATCTGTAAGCATTACAAGAATAATGGTCATTAGCGACGCATTTTTTGGCCTTTAACGACGCTTTTAAGCGTCGCTAAAAAACATCCCGACGCTTTCCAAAGCGTCGGCAAAGCGTCGCCTATGCTACAGTGGAGAAAATATTTTCCGACGCGTCGAAAAGCGTCGGAAAACATTAGCAACGCTTTACCGACGCGTTTTAGCGTCGGCAATTGCAAACTTAGCGACGCTTTAAAGCGTCGCTAATTGCAATTTACCGACGCTTTAAAGCGTCGGTAAATCGAACATTTACCGACGCTTTAAAGCATTGTTAATTCAAACCTACTGACGCTTTAAAGCGTCGTTAATTGATTTCTGGTCGAAATTTTAACGACGCTTTAAAGCGTCGTTAGAATATTAATTTTTTTAAAAAAAATTTGAAAAATTTTTAAACCCTGTTTACAATATCAAAGCCACACACACTAAGCGAGATATACACAAAATCAAACATATTTATCTAAACATTCATATTGTCAAATTACATTCATACTATCAATTTACGTTTACAATGTACTTCAAAAAGCATAAAAAAATACATATAAACTCCAAAATAAATGCTTCAGGGGTCGCTAGCATCACCATCTCTACGTGCAGATGAAGTATCAGGAACCTGTAATAAAAAAACTTAAGCAGTTAAGAATACGAAAATTATTAAGCTCTTTAAGAAAAATATGATACTTATGCAAAATGTTCAAGTAGATGTAGTAATTTACCTAAGGAGGGACAAACTGATGCAACAAAGATGTAATCTGATTAATCTGAGCCCTCAAAGATTGCATCTCTGTCTGGTGGCTCTGCTTCAACTCTTTTATCTCTGCCTTCAGATCATTAACCTCTGCAGTACTACTACTCTGTCTAACATCTTGAGTATATCTACCCACTGCAGACAACTGAGTGGGGGTAACTCCAACGCCATAACCCCTCACTCGACCATAACGCTTCGAGCCCATCAATTCGGTAAACACCTGAGCTTCGACACCTCTGGTGTTGCCGATTGAAGATGACTCTCCGATACGCTCTGAAATAAGGGATGTAGCTCTGTCCTATATCTCTCAAAAACAATCAAATTAATTTTTGAAAAATTAAAATATATAAAAAATCATTGCAGAAATTATTAATAAGTACATACAACTATATCTCTCGACTCCTCTCGGACAAAGTTGCCATCTCGATGGATGTGAGTCATCTTATAGAACTCCACCTCACCAGGTTTCCTCCCATGGTCTTCCATCTACAACAAAAAGTATATTGGAAGAGTTTTATCTTATAGAACTATATCATGATACATGCTATATGATACAAGAGTTTCAAAAAGTTTCAAAAAAAACTTACGAATTCAGCTCTGAGCCTCGCATAACTCTTCGAGCCTGAAGTGTGAGGAATTGTCTGAGATGCTCGTGCGGCTCGACCAATGTCAGAATATGTCTACCACGAAAAAGTAAACATTGTAATATATTAAATATATTAAACATTATATAAGGTATTGAGAGAGAATACACAACCTGTCCTCTCTCGGAAAACCAATAGTGAACAAGCTCCCTCCACTGATGATGGTATACATCAGGAGGACAAACACGAGCAACCTCCTCCTCTGTCATACCCTCGCGCTTCCGGTCGGCCTTCAACTTCGACTTATATTCTTTCCATTTGCGGTTGAGGAACTTTAGTACCCAATCATGGCTCTCTGGAGGGAGTACAAACTTTTTCTACACCAAAATAAAGAATGTTATAATAATATTAAATCGAAAAATTAAATTTATAATAGTAAGCAAATTAACATACAGTAGCTATCAAATTAACAATATTAAATTCAATTCTTTACCTGTACAAATTTAAGAAGCTCAACTTTATAAGAAGTGTAATAACCCCAAAAATTTTTTTTTATATATAAAAAGGGATAGAATAGTTCTTTAAAATTGATATAAGGGGTAAAATTGGAAGGAATCAAAAGATAATGGCATAGTTGTAGATATGTTGAAGTGTTAGGGGCAAAATGGGAATTTAATAATATTAAACAAAGGTGAATAGTGCTTTGATGTGATTTAAATGGGGTGGTTGGTGGCTCACGGGAATGAAGCAGAGAGAAGAAAGGGAGGGGTTCTCAGGCGATAGAGAGGAAGAAAAAGAAGAAGAGGAAAGGAAAGGAAGAAAGGAAGAGGAAGAAGAAGAAGAAGAAGAAAAAGAAAGGGAAAGGAATTTCGGGTGCACTTCCAGCTGAAGGGAAAAATGTAGATTTCCTTCTCCTCTACGCAAGGACCTCGATTTCCAAAAAGAAAAAGGTAAATATCCATCCCTATCTAGTCTTTTGATGACATTAGGCTATACAAAGGGTGGATATAGTCTAGAGGGGTCGGATAAGGGTTGTAGAGGCGGTTAAAAGAGGAAGAATCGGATTTTGACAAATTTTTCCGGCACTACGGAAAAACTGTGTCGAAATTCCAACTTTGGCGAATTATTTAGGGGGTCAAACAACCTCCGATAGCAATGCATGTTACCTCTTTGGAATTCCCTATGAGTGTAGAATGTTAGGTAAAAATTTCATCAAATTTGGAGTCTGGAAAGTGGATCAAACCTGGGATGAAGTAACTGGCCGTCGGTCCGGATTACTGTTCATCCGGGTGGAAAATAAGGGATTTCATGCTATAATAGAGTATTAAGCCTAGATCAAGCTAAAAGGGACCTTGTACTCATGCAAGGGAATCCCTGGTATACATAAATGATGAGTTAATTAATTGAAAAAGAAAAAAAGAAAGAAAAGAAAAGATTTAGGGAACGGGAGAGTTGAATCAATTAAAGTTTCCTATATTATAATTGGCACGTAGATTATAGCCCTTGATACAGGACTAAATGTATTGTAAATGCATGTCACAGTTGGGCAAGAAGCTAGGGAACAAGAGGAAGAAGTTCTCCACTGCCAGCTGTAGATTTTTGGAGGCGTATCAGGGCTGTGCCAGATTGACAGGTGAGTGGGAGTCATGTACTTTGCACCATGAGCATCCTTAATTCATTTTCATGAATGTCGCCAAGTGTGAATTGATTCCACTTGAGCTTATTGATTGATATTGTAGTAGATTCCTCTATAATCTTGATTCTCCATGCTTGATTATTCTGTACATGCATTTGAGGGAACATTGAGAGGAATTACGAGGGGTTGATGAGTAATCAAATTGATTCCGAATTGTGAAATGATTTCTTTTGTAAATTGATTTTATTTCCTCTATTTTAAAGACTTGTGAGTCGTAGCTTGATTATACTCTTTTATGAGTAATTAAATTGGTTCCAAATTGTGAAATAACTTCTTTTGTAAATTGATTTCATTTCCTCCATTTCAAAGATTTGTAGAGCCTTTTTAGTGGTATATTAAGTTGTATTGCACTTCCTTGACCCTCACTCCTAACCCTGATGTTAGTTTATGATTGGGTCATGATCGAGTGAGTGGTAATCTTGATTATACTCCTTTTTAGTAGAGTATTGGGAGGGTGCATTATGACATTTATGCATGGCTTGGCAGTATCTGCAGGACACCTACAGTCGATGGGGTTGAACATCGGCTTTTGTGCACATAGTAGCCTTCTGGGTGGGCGGAGCCCAGTCCCTTCCTAAGGGGGACACGGTCCTAGGCGTAGGATCGGCCGGTCCTACGACTTATATTCTGCTTGCCGCCGGGCATAGTAAGACCCCGCGAGGTGCAGTATGGCTTTCCGCGGATGTAGAATTCCCGCGAGGTACCGTTTAGTATATAGATGTGAGATGGATTTCTGTTCTGGATACTAGCCGGCATTTACATGATTAGTGTGGTGTCTTATCCTGCATATGCATGTGACAGTAGGGAGTTGTTGCTGGTTCGCCTGGGGCGTAAAACCCACCTTCCGACAGCTGTCTAGCATTTCCATTATCGATATGGTGTATTATCCTGCATATGCATGTGACAGTAAGGAGTTGTTGCTGGTTCGCCTGGGGCGTAAAACCCACCTCCCGACAGCTGTCTAGTGATGATTTCAGCATATTGACACCTGATTTGTATGTTCCAGCATTATGATCTGTTGAGCATATTCATGAGTAGCATATATGTTTACTTGATTATTCCATATATGCTTCAGATGAGTTGATATTGATTGTGGTGATATTGATGATTTACTCTATATTCTCTATGTTGAGTTCATGTTCATGTTGTTATTGATCTTGAGATTTCATCTCGAGCCATGATTATATTCTGTCTCATGTGCATAGTACTCTCTACTCCACTCACTGAGTATTCATATACTCACTCCCCAGTTTGGTGTTTTTGATTGCAGGGCAGGTATTGTATAGAGAGGAGCAGGGTTAGAGATTGTCTGCTTGCTGTGCCGCTCCATAGTATAGTATAGTATAATCTAGATAGAGGTTTATACCTTTTGGTGTATTATAAACCTTCTGTTGTATATAGTGTATAGTTATAGTCATAGATCCTGTTGTGGATATGGGTTTGACCATGGATGGATTGGAGAGCAGGTATATATATATGTGCAGATCAGTTGTATGCCTGTGATGATACATGTGTTGTCCAGGTTATATTGTGACAGATTATGTGATTGCTGCTCTGACAGGTAGTGTGTTGTATGTATTGAGATAATCCTGACAGGTCACTATAGGAAAGGTGATCATTTTGTGCATGCATCATGCCAAAATTTTCAGAATTTAATAATGATTGATAGGTAATAGGGTTCTACGTGGTGGCTGGTGGCCTTATGCCTACCCGCACCCTAGGACCGTCGCGACGGCCCGCCGGGAACGGGGCGGGGGTCGTGACAAAGCTTGGTATCAGAGCAAAGATTAAGAAGAGTCTTGTCAGAGTAATAGGATGAGTCAGGATTAAGTATAGGATTATACTATGGAGCATAGGATTTTTCTATATGTTAATTTATGAGTCATTTACAATTCAGTAAAATATATTATGACTCAGTTTGTAACGACTGCCCTCTCTTTTTAACTCTTTTAGAGACATATAAAGAATACTTCCAAGGAGAATGGAGCCAGATATAGCATTGGATGCGGGTTCCGCACATGTCGAGCCCCAAAGAGAAAAATCTCCTCCTGCTGATAGACGGAGGGTTGATGATCAAGGAGAGGTAGGAAGTAGAGATGCATTAATGGAACAGTTACTGACGGAGAATCAGGCTCTGAGGGAGCAGATTGCTCGGGGGAAATCTCCTGCCCCGTCAGTAGTATCCATCCCACCTCCTGTAGTTGTGCCAAGAAGTTTGGCAGGCGGGCTCTAGATGATGAGGGGATTACTGTACAGGAATTTCTGAGGCTCAGAACCCCAGAGTTTAAGGGGGAAGAAGGTGAAGATCCTCAGAGATTCCTGGAGGAGACTGAAAAGATGATACGGAGACTGCCCTGTTCTGATGCAAGGGCAATAGAACTTGTTGGGCTCACAATGAAAGAAGATGCCTGGGGCTGGTACCAGAGGCACGTGGAGGACAGATTGTACAGTAGGAATCCTCCAACCTGGGAAGAGTTCAGGCAAGCAGTGATGGATGAGTTTTGTCTCCGGCTGAGAGGCAGAATCGGGCTCTTCAGTTTGAGAGGCTGAAGCAGATGCCCGAAATGAGCGTATCTGAGTACGCTCGTGAGTTCACTAGATTGGGGAAGTATGCTCCTTACATCATCCCCACTGAAGCTGCCAGGATAGAAAGATTCAGGCGGGGTCTGATTTCTCCGCTTTATAATGCAGTACTGGCAGTAGAGGTCCCCACCTTGTCTAGGCTGATTGATAAAGCAAAACAGTGGGAGATCAGAAACAAAGAGGAAAGGGCTGAAAGAGAACAGAGGAAAATGAGTAAGGGGAAAGGGCAAAGCAGCCGAGGTAGATCTGAGGGAGCAAGTCTCCCGGAGGGCCCGACGGAGCAGTCTGTACGCTCAGCTCCACCTGCCCCACGTAAGAGGAAGTGGAGGAGAAGAGGTCAGTCACAGGATGCTTCTCTACCATTAGCACCTCGTCCTCCGGTCACTATGGCCAGAACTGAATCCAAGTTCCAATCATGGCCAGTGTGTGGCATATGTGGGAAGCAGCACCCTGGCAGATGCAGAATGGGTCAGGGAGTGTGCTACAGATGTGGACAGTCGGATCATTTTGTCAGAGAATGCCCGCAGGGTGCCACCCAGCAGTTTATGCCTTTAACATCCTACCCTTCTATGCAGATAGACAGGCCTAGTAGTAGGGGGCCTGTAGGCAGAGGCAGAGGTCAGACACCAGCGTCACAGCAGAGTGTTGGACCATCTCAGCTGTTAGCTCCAGCAGGCAGAGGGCAAGGAAGGGTGTTCACGGTAAATCCACAGGAGGCACAGGCATCAAATGCAGCTGTGACAGGTATGCTCCTCATTGATAAGATTAAAGCTAGAGTGTTATTTGATTCTGGAGCTACCCATTCATTTGTGTCCCCTTATTTTGCTAAAAAGTTAGCTAAGGATAAGATATTGATGCATATTCCCTTAGTTATTAGCACACCTGTAGGGGATAGTATAGAAGTGAGATATGTGTATCCTACCTGTGTGGTAGAGGTAGAAGGTAAGACACTCCCAGTCGATTTGATTGAGTTGGCAGTGTTAGACTTTGATGTCATACTGGGCATGGATTGGTTATCAGACAATCGTGCCACCATTAACTGCCAAGAAAAGAGTGTTATCTTCAGACCTTTAGATAAGGAAAAATTTACATATCAAGGGGACAGGAATGAGATCCCAATGAATTTGGTGTCTGCAGTAAAAGCAAAGAGGCTGTTGAGAAAGGGGTGTCAAAGCTATCTAGCTTATGTGATGGACACCCAGGTAGAGTCTGTGGATCTGCAGCAGATTCCAGTTGTTAGGGAGTATCCTGATGTATTTCCAGGGGAATTACCAGGATTGCCACTTGATAAAGAAATTGAGTTCAGTATTGAACTTCTTCCTGGTACAAACCCTATATCGATTGCTCCCTATCGTATGGCACCTACAGAGCTGAGGGAGTTGAAGGTGCAGTTGCAGGATCTGCTAGACAAGGGGTTTGTTAGGCCCAGTACATCACCATGGGGTGCCCCAGTTCTGTTTGTGAAGAAGAAGGATGGGTCGCTGAGATTATGTATAGATTATAGACAGCTGAATAAAGTGACCATCAAAAATAGATACCCACTCCCCAGGATAGATGACCTGTTTGATCAATTACAAGGGGCTGAGTACTTCTCGAAGATTGATCTGCAGTCTGGGTATCATCAGTTAAAAATCAGAAAGGAAGATATATTGAAGACTGCATTCAGAACGAGATATGGGCACTATGAGTTTCTAGTGCTTCCATTTGGGCTGACAAATGCCCCAGCAGCATTCATGGATTTGATGAATAGGGTCTTTAAACCCTATCTTGACAGATTTGTGATAGTCTTTATAGATGATATCCTCATATATTCTAAGAGTCAGGCTGATCATGAAGAGCATTTGAGGATAGCACTACAAACCTTGAGAGAACATGAACTGTATGCCAAACTTACTAAATGTGAGTTCTGGCTACAAGAAGTTGGATTCTTGGGACACATAATATGTAAGGAAGGAATCAGGGTGGATCCCAAGAAGATTGAGGCAGTTATGGATTGGCCGAGACCAACAAATGTAACAGAAATCAGGAGTTTTCTGGGTCTGGCTGGGTACTATAGGAAGTTTGTAAAGGACTTTTCAAAAATAGCTACCCCATTAACAAAGCTGACTCGGAAGCAGGTTAAGTTCACTTGGACAGATTCTTGTGAACAGAGCTTCCAGAAGCTGAAAGATTGTCTCACATCAGCTCCAGTTTTGACTCTACCCACAGATACAGGCGGGTTTGTAGTCTACTGTGATGCTTCTAAAGTGGGATTGGGATGTGTGTTGATGCAGAATGGCAAGGTGATTGCATATGCATCCAGACAGCTAAGAAAGCATGAAGTAAACTATCCCACTCATGACTTGGAAATGGCTGCTGTCATATTTGCATTAAAGATATGGAGGCATTATTTATATGGTGAGAAATGTGAAATATATACTGATCATAAAAGCCTCCAGTACATTCAGCAGCAAAGAGATTTGAATCTCAGACAGAGGAGATGGATAGAGCTGTTGAAGGATTATGACTGCCAAATCCTGTATCATCCGGGCAAGGCTAATGTAGTAGCAGATGCATTAAGCCGGAAGTCAATGGGCAGTTTATCTCACATCTCCATCCAGAGGAGAGAGATAGTCAGAGATCTGGCAGATTTATTTGCTCAGGGACTATCTTTTGAGTTATTAGAGGTTCGTCCTTTGATTGCATAGTTTCAGGTGAAACCGAGGTTGATAGATGAAATCAAAGTTTCACAGGATTTAGATCCAATCCTTGTGAAACTGAAAGGAGAAGTGCAATCAGGACAGTCAGAAAGGTTTCAGATTGTAGATGGAATGTTGAGGTGTGGCAGTAGGCTATGTGTGCCAAATGTGGAAAATCTGAGACAGAGGATTATGCAAGAAGCACACAACACTCCCTATAGCATTCATCCTGGTTCCACCAAAATGTATCATGATATCAAAGGCATATATTGGTGGAACGGATTAAAAAGGGATGTAGCCAAATATGTGGCTTCTTGTTTGACTTGTCAACAAGTGAAA
This sequence comes from Phoenix dactylifera, assembly GCF_009389715.1. Lineage (NCBI taxonomy): Eukaryota > Viridiplantae > Streptophyta > Magnoliopsida > Arecales > Arecaceae > Phoenix > Phoenix dactylifera. The sequence continues at coordinate 12,444,340 of NC_052396.1, read as the reverse complement.
TTTGAACATCAGAAGCCAACAGGGCTTTTGCAAGAGTTACCTTTGCCCGAGTGGAAATGGGAAAGGATAACTATGGATTTTGTGGTCGGGCTGCCCAGAACACAAAAAGGATATGATTCCATCTGGGTGATTGTGGATAGATTGACAAAATCAGCCCATTTTCTACCGGTGAAAACCACATATTCAGTAGCTCAGTATGCTGAAATATATGTGAATAAAATAGTATCCCTGCTTGGAGTGCCAGTTTCTATTATATCAGATAGAGGTTCATAGTTTATCTCTAGATTTTGGCAGAAACTCCATGAGGCATTAGGAACTCAGCTTGATTTCAGTACAGCATTTCACCCTCAAACAGATGGGCAATCGGAGAGGGACCATTCAGACCCTCGAGGATATGCTTAGAATGTGTGTACTGGATTTCAGAGGTAGCTGGGACAGATACTTACCTTTAGTGGAGTTTGCATATAATAACAGTTATCACTCCACTATTGGTATGGCACCTTATGAGGCACTTTATGGGAGGAAATGTAGATCTCCCTTGTGCTGGTCTGAGATTGGAGAGAAGCACCTAGAAGGACCAGATTTGATCAGAGAGACATCAGAAAAAGTGCCAATGATACAGGAAAGGTTGAGGACAGTGTTCAGTAGGCAGAAAAGCTACTCAGATGTCAGAAGGAGAGATGTGCAGTTTGGCACGGGGGATCACGTGTTCCTAAAGATCTCTCCTATGAAAGGGGTAATGAGGTTTGGAAAGAGGGGCAAGCTTAGTCCCAGATACATTGGCCCCTTTGAAATATTAGATAAAGTTGGCAATGTATCTTACAGATTAGCACTGCCTCCAAACCTCAGCCATGTGCATCCAGTATTCCACATATCTATGCTCCGGAAGTATGTGCCGGATCCATCTCATGTGCTATCAGTGCAGGAAGTTACACTAGAAGAAGATCTTTCTTATGAAGAACTTCCTGTCGCTATTCTTGATACTCAGATCAGAAAGCTGAGAAATAAGGAAATATGTATGGTAAAGGTCCAATGGCACCGGCACAATGTTGAAGAATGCACTTGGGAGTCGGAGCAAAGTATGAAGAGCAAATACCCTCACCTCTTTGAGTAATCAGGTAATTTACTCTTTTAAATTCGAGGACGAATTTTATATAAGGAGGGGAGGATGTAATAACCCCAAAAATTTTTTTTATATATAAAAAGGGATAGAATAGTCCTTTAAAATTGATATAAGGGGTAAAATTGGAAGGAATCCAAAGATAATGGCATAGTTGTAGATATGTTGAAGTATTAGGGGCAAAATAGGAATTTAATAATATTAAACAAAGGTGAATAGTGCTTTGATGTGATTTAAATAGGGTGGTTGGTGGCTCACGGGAATGAAGCAGAGAGAAGAAAGGGAGGGGTTCTCAGGCGATAGAGAGGAAGAAAAAGAAGAAGAGGAAAGGAAAGGAAGAAAAGAAGAGGAAGAAGAAGAAGAAAAGAAAGGGAAAGGAATCCCGGGTGCACTTTCAGCTGAAGGGAAAAATGTAGATCTCCTTCTCCTCTACGCAAGGACCTCGATTTCCAAAAAGAAAAAGGTAAATATCCGTCCCTATCTAGTCTTTTGATGACATTAGGCTATACAAAGGGTGGATATAGTCTAGAGGGGTCGGATAAGGGTTGTAGAGGCGGTTAAAAGAGGAAGAATCAGATTTTGACAAATTTTTCCGGCACTACGGAAAAACTGTATCGAAGTTCCAACTTCGGCGAATTATTTAGGAGGTCAAACGACCTCCGATAGCAATGCATGTTACCTCTTTGGAATTCTCTATGAGTGTAGAATGTTAGATAAAAATTTCATCAAATTTGGATTCTGGAAAGTGGATCAAACCCGGGATGAAGTAACCGGCTGTCGGTCCGGATTACTGTTCATCCAGGTGGAAAATAAGGGATTTCATGCTATAATAGAGTATTAAGCCTAGATCAAGCTAAAAGGAACCTTGTACTCATGCAAGGGAATCCCTGGTATACATAAATGATGAGTTAATTAATAGAAAAATAAAAAAAAAAGAAAAGAAAAGATTTAGGGAACGGGAGAGTTGAATCAATTAAAGTTCCCTATATTATAATTGACACGTAGATTATAGCCCTTGATACAAGACTAAATGTATTGTAAATGCATGTCACAGTTAGGCAAGAAGCTAGGGAACAAGAGGAAGAAGTTCCCCACTGCCAGCTGTAGATTTTTGGAGGCGTATCAGGGCTGTGCCAGATTGACAGGTGAGTGGGAGTCATGTACTTTGCACCATGAGCATCCTTAATTCATTTTCATGAATGTCGCCAAGTGTGAATTGATTCCACTTGAGCATATTGATTGATATTGTAGTAGATTCCTCTATAATCTTGATTCTCCATGCTTGATTATTCTGTACATGCATTTGAGGGAACATTGAGAGGAATTACGAGGGGTTGATGAGTAATCAAATTGATTCCGAATTGTGAAATGATTTCTTTTGTAAATTGATTTCATTTCCTCTATTTTAAAGATTGTGAGTCGTAGCTTGATTATACTCTTTTATGAGTAATTAAATTGGTTCCAAATTATGAAATAACTTCTTTTGTAAATTGATTTCATTTCCTCCATTTCAAAGATTTGTAGAGCCTTTTTAGTGGTATATTGAGTTGTATTGCACTTTCTTGACCCTCACTCCTAACCCTGATGTTAGTTTATGATTGGGTCATGATCGAGTGAGTGGTAATCTTGATTATACTCCTTTTTAGTAGAGTATTGGGAGGGTGCATTATGGCATTTATGCATGGCTTGGCAGTATCTGCAGGACACCTATAGTCGATGGGGTTGAACATCGGCCTTTGTGCACATAGTAGCCTTCTAGGTGGGCGGAGCCCAGTCCCTTCCTAGGGGGGACACGGCCCTAGGCGTAGGATCGGCCGGTCCTACGACTTATATTCTGCTTGCCGCCGGGCATAGTAAGACCCCGTGAGGTGCAGTATGGCTTTCCGCGGATGTAGAATTCCCGCGAGGTGCCGTTTAGTATGTAGATGTGAGATGGATTTCTGTTCTGGATACTAGCCGGCATTTACATGATTAGTGTGGTGTCTTATCCTGCATATGCATGTGACAGTAGGGAGTTGTTGCTGGTTCGCCTGGGGCGTAAAACCCACCTTCCGACAGCTGTCTAGCATTTCCATTATCGATATGGTGTACTATCCTGCATATGCATGTGACAGTAAGGAGTTGTTGCTGGTTCGCCTGGGGCGTAAAATCCACCTCGCGACAGCTGTCTAGTGATGATTTCAGCATATTGACACATGATTTGTATGTTCCAGCATTATGATCTGTTGAGCATATTCATGAGTAGCATATATGTTTACTTGATTATTCCATATATGCTTCAGATGAGTTGATATTGATTGTGGTGATATTGATGATTTACTCTATATTCTCTATGTTGAGTTCATGTTCATGTTGTTATTGATCTTGAGATTTCATCTCGAGCCATGATTATATTCTGTCTCATGTGCATAGTACTCTCTACTCCACTCACTGAGTATTCATATACTCACTCCCCAGTTTGGTGTTTTTGATTGCAGGGCAGGCATTGTATAGAGAGGAGCAGGGTTAGAGATTGTCTGCTTGCTGTGCCGCTCCATAGTATAATATAGTATAATCTAGATAGAGGTTTATACCTTTTGGTGTATTATAAACCTTCTGTTGTATATAGTGTATAGTTATAGTCATAGATCCTGTTGTGGATATGGGTTTGACCATGGATGGATTGGAGAGTAGGTATATATATATATGTGCAGATCAGTTGTATGCCTGTGATGATACATGTGTTGTCCAGGTTATATTGTGACAGATTATGTGATTGCTGCTCTTACAGGTAGTGTGTTGTATGTATTGAGATAATCCTGACAGGTCACTATAGGAAAGGTGATCATTTTGTGCATGCATCATGCCAAAATTTTCAGAATTTAATAATGATTGATAGGTAATAGGGTTCTACGTGGTGGCTGGTGGCCTTATGCCTACCCGCACCCTAGGACCGTCGCGACGGCCCGCCGGGAACGGGGCGGGGGTCGTGACAAGAAGGAAGTATATCATTCCACTTATGATAGTTGAGCGGACACAACTGACCCCTACGCGCAACTGATCCTAAGAAACTTGATAAAAGGCTTCCAGCCCTCTTGATGGGCTGCCCTAGTTCGTTGCATTCGACGACCATCTTCTCATCCTCACGAAGCTGCCACACATCCCGTGCTCGAGAGGAACCCCGTGTCAACCTCACTCTCCCTTGTTCATCTATAAAAAATAATAATTAAAACATTGGAGGCAAATTAATTAAAATAATTAGATTGTAAATGAACTTAATATATGCACTTTAAATCAAATTACCTTGGATATGCAAGTCATCCATAACCTCCTGGCCTGGATGTTGCTGAGACTGGAACTCATGCTGAGACTCGGACTCGTGCTGCTGGGGCTGCTGGGATCGCATGGACTGAGCAGAAGAAGATCCCACCTGAGACTGCTGGAACTCCACATCTCTGAATCGTTTTCCTCGGTGCATTTTGTTACCAAGCAAGTACTTAAGCAATTGAAATCTGTTTAAAAATGCAAGAGTAACTAATGCAAGAGTAAAAAATGCAATTAATAAATAGGGCATTTTTTTCTTACTTCTGAATCAACAACAATAATTGTGAAATGTGATTGCGGATAACTTCACGGCTCTTTCTTACTGCAGATTCTTTGTACAAAAGAACAAGCTCATCTACCAATCTGAGCACAAGAATAACAAGTCAGCAGGAGCTTCTATTCAACAGAATCCACAACTAAATAATTAGCAGACTATCTAAATTATAAACGAGATTAAAATACAAAATATTTTCACCCAAGATTCAATCAAGAGTTCAAGATTTCCATCTTGTTTCCTGATGGGAAGGATGGGCTGCCAAAAAGGAACTAATACAGATAGAGACAATTAACACCAAGTAAATTCATCCAAACGTAATTATATACCATTCGCTTCTTCCATGATAGATAATATTAGATACATTTATATGTGCTTCTAAACTTGTGATAAACCTAATAAGCAGAATAAACTTTGGGAGAACAAAAGGAATGCTTATATACAATTAGATGGACACCGGCTGAATTTTTGAGCAATCTTAATTTTCATCTGAATAGAGTTGTACAAGACAAAATCATATCAACATGAACAGTTAAGCATACCTTTCAATATATGGTGATCTCCTGATCCATGTTAATTTAATAATTGTATGTAGCCGTTCAAGAACCTGCAAAATGATGGGATTGGTTCAAAATATTCAACCATCCAAATCCACCACTAAACTCCATATTGTTTACAAACACCAACAAGTACTGATCAATTTATATCCTTGTGCCGCAAAAATTGGAAAATAGAGGAGCAAGTACCTGTCTAGCACTGCACCATTGCTTGGGAACTAACAGTACATAATAAAAGGCAAATGATAACAAGAACACAGTACGTAATAAAAGGCAAATGATAACAAGAACACAGTACATAATAAAAGCCAAATGATAACAACAACTTATAACCCCAAACAATTGGTCAAGGCATGTCAGTTATGGTATGATCATACTCCAGGTCCAGCTGCCTAATGCTTAATGGTTTTCTGTTTGCCCCAAAATGCTCGCATGCAAAGCCTATGCCACTTTACTAGTATAGATAAAAGAAAGTTGTTTTAGTGCATGGTACCTCTATATGCTTATTTGAGAGCATCCATGTGAGTTTATGAACATAAATGCATGCATACATTATGGCATAACAAAGTATATAATGCCACTTTACTGGTATAGATAAAAGAAAATTGTTTTAACGCATGGCACCTCTATATGCTTATCTGAGAGCATCCATGTGAGTTATGAACATAAATGCATGCATACATTTTGGCGAAACAAAGTATACACCGTGTCATTTTTATTAGACAGACCAATTTATTGATATAATATATGCCAAACAGCAGATTAGTACTTTGTTGTTCTTTATAATCCACAAACATCAAGTTTCTAATATGTTTTTATCTGTAAATAAATTGAGCATATCTTAATTATGTATTTATGCGTCCACCACTCACAAAAACCACCATATACATGTAAATACAAACAAATAGACATATACATACACTTTGAGAGAAAGATTGGACATCGTCCAGTCCTACATAAATGCATACAAACATACTACATTCATACATATATTTGAAGAAGCCGATGATTAGTATTTTGAAGCACGTCATGACATCAGCAGAGCCATAGTGCAGCAGGGACCATGCACCAGTGTTACTACAATTAAATGATTCATATTCTAAAATGATCTGAGCATTAGAAATTTCCAAGTAGCATTACTTGAAAAATTAAGCATGGGTTTCAAAACATGGACCAAAAATTGTTTTGCTGAAGTCTGGCTGGTTTCTAATAAAGAAAACAGATGTGTGAGAGCAAAGTGTCATGAAGGAAATATATGGTACCAACTATTAACAAGGATGTGGTAATTCTTCTTGCACAGTGAATGGAATATCTAGTAATGTTTTCCACTAAAAAGGAAGAGTCATACAACAATTACCTCACCCTTCGTACGCATGCAGAGCACCGGAAAAGAATGACTTAGAAATAAAGCAAACTGGTACAATATGCAAAGAGAAATTCTGAATCAAGGTTTGACTCACTTTTTTTAGCGAGCTTTAAATAAAGTTCTGTCTAGCAACCTATTGCATGTGAAAATAACACTGGATCATTCATTACACATGACAACATAATATTCTTGTAATTATGAAAGGAGAGAATCCAAAATAACATATTGCAAAGCTAAGGGAATGATGATTACAATCAGTTTCTTCTTGCTCCACGAGATGCATGAGATGTTGCTTAATAGACTATTCCTAAGCCCCCTGGTAGCACTGAAGTATATTCCAAATATTTTACATTATTGGTTAAACAATTTGCAGTACCAAAAGTAGCAATAAAACAAATTCATACGCTACTAGTAGAAAAGTCAGTATCGGTAACATAGAAACAGACTAGAAAATTTTTCTTACCATTATGAAACTATACTCTTTCATTGTCTATCAGTCGGCATAATATTAAAAGACATACACTGAGTATAAGTCTCATTATCCTCCTCTTCCAACCCTTTTTCTATATCATACAAGTCCCTAGGTTTAGTCTTAATGACAACAGGCCAATCTTTATCTTTTGAGTCTTGTACAAAAAATACTTGTCGAGCTTGAGATGAAAAAATGAATGGGTCATCTTTCAATAGCACACCGGTATGCATCAACTTTGAAAAATTTACAAGTGTGAAACCATTTATGTCTTGTCTCAAACCTCTAGATGAGTTTATATCCACCCAATCACAACGAAATAGTACTACCTTAAAGTTTCCATAATAATCCAGCTCATAAATATCCTTCAGTGCACCGTAATAAGATTTTCCCTCCGCATCAACCATAACCCCACTGTTTTGGGTTTTTCTAAATTTCTCACGTTCTTTAGTATGAAATTTGAAACCATTTATAATTAACCCATCATATCTGTTGATAATATTATTCGGACCTCGAGCAATGACTATTAATTCATTGGAACAATTTTCCTCCATCATCGTGGGCACCTAAAAAATTATAGAAGCAATGATTAATTATTCAATGACAATGTATTAAAAAATTGTGAAAATACCTAATGTATTAAATGTCTAACCTGTTTGAATAGCCATTCAGGAAATAACTCAACCAACCATCTTTGCTCAATCCTTGGGGTAGGACGAATGTTATTGTTGATGCTTCGCTGAGTTACTAAAAATTCTCTGCACGATCAGAAACTCTTTAGCTAAGCATTTATATCTGATATGACAGATAAGAAGATTACAATCATACTAACCTGCGATACTCGGATATTATATCACTATGAAGTAACACATAGCGATGTGCTTGTGCTAATGATTTTTGGTCAAGAACAACACTTTTAACTGTCCCCAAAACTCTTCCCGCAGATGAGAACTTGTAAATTTCTGCATTCTCTACAATATCAAAATTTCTTGGAGGTCGATTGAGAGCAGTTTCAACACCTTCGAGATATCTCGAGCAAAATGTCAAACACTCCTCAGCAATATATCCTTCAGCAATCGAGCCCTCGGGATAGGCTCGATTGCGTACATAATCCTTTAAGCGCATCAGAAACCTTCAACGAGAAATTTTTAAGATTAATATCAACACCGATATGATTTATAAATATAGACATTAGAGTTTAGCAAAATCACCTCTCAATAGGATACATCCATCGGTATTGAACCGGTCCACCAAGTTTAGCTTCCGCCGCTAAGTGAATGAGTAGATGAACCATAATAGTAAAAAATCCAGGAGGAAAGATCTTTTCCATATGGCATAATGTAAGGGCAACATTAGACTCCAATTGATCAAGCACCCTAGGATCAAGAACTTTTGAACACAATGCTTTAAAAAATGATGACAACTGAGAAACAATTACAAGAACTTGTTTCGGCGTTGACGATCTTAAAGCCAATGGAAGTATATCTTGCATCAAAATATGACAATCGTGACTTTTAAGATTTGAAAGTCTTCGCTCTTTAAGATTTACGCACCGTGAAATATTCGATGCATACCCATCAGGAACCTTCATATTTTTCAGAACCATTAGAAAAAGATCCTTATTTTGAGTAGACATTGTGTAACATGCAGGAGGTATAAAAAATTTATCATTAGAAAGCTCTTTCGAATGAAGCTCTTGTCGTATGCCCATATCTTTCAAATCAAGACGCGCTTTCAAGTTGTCTTTGGTCTTTCCATCAAGATTTAACAATGTTCCAATCAAGTTATCACAAACATTCTTTTCTATGTGCATGACATCAAGATTATATCGAAGAAGATTATACTTCCAATAAGGTAAATCAAAAAAAATACTCCTTTTTTTCCATAACTGTTTCTGTGTAGAAGCAACCAATGTGTCATCATCATTTTTCTGTCCATATGCATTGTCATCATTCTCAAAAAAGTTAGCATCCTCTAAAATCTCTGATATTAACCCTTCATTTAATGAGCTACCAACATCCTCCCTTCCCCTCTTCTTTAAACATTTGGAGACCTTACCAGGTATGTAATTTGTGCCATGCATTTGTCTAAGAACTTCGGTACCAGTTGGTGGAATAGGGGTAGAACGCAACTCTGTGGTACTATCAAACAGATCATTCTGAAATCGAAATGGATGGTTTGGTTCTAACCATCGACGATGGCCCATATAACAGAACTTTCCTCCATTTTTTAACCAATATGAATGGGTTGAATCTCCACAAGAAGGACATGCAATACGCCCCTTAGTGCTCCAACCGGATAAATTAGCATATGCAGAAAAATCATTAATAGTCCATATAAGAGCTGCACGCAATTTGAATGTTTGACCAGTAAAAGCATCAAATGCATCAATACCCTCCCATAACTGTTTCAATTCCTCTATTAAAGGCTGCAAAAAAACATCAATATCATTACCTGGGCCCTTATCACCTGGAATAACCATTGACAAAATGAGTGAAGACTGTTTCATACACATCCATGGTGGTAAATTATATGGAACCAAAACAACCGGCCAAGTGCTGTATGTAGAACTCATAGTTCGAAAGGGATTAAACCCATCAGTAGCCAAACCCAGTCTGACACTGCGAGCATCAGAAGCAAATTCGTGATGCCTATCATCAAATGCTTTCCATGCTAAACTATCTGCTGGGTGTCGTAACATTCCATCTTTTGTACGGCCTTCGTCATGCCATCTCATAGAGGAAGCCGTCTTTGATGATGCATACATTCTTTTCAATCTAGGTATGAGAGAAAAATATCTCAACACTTTAGCCGGTCTTTTCTTAGTCTATGCAGCATCCACTTCATTCAAAAAATCATGCTCATCTTTAGATTTCTCCCATCGTGAAGATCCACATATTTGGCACGACTCTTCGTTAATATTTCCACCACGAAATAAAATACAGTCATTCGGACAACTGTGTATCTTCTCGTATCCAAAATCTAATTCTTTTACTAATTTTTTGGCTTTATAAGAAGATGATGGCAAAGTAACGCCTTCCGGAAATGCATCATTTAATAATTGGAGAAGCATAGTAAAAGACTTGCTAGACCACCCATTCAAATACTTCAAATGGAATAAATGCACAAGAAAAGAAATCTTTGTAAAATTCTTACAACCCGGATATAGTTCTTCATCACAAGATTTCAGCAAGTTATGATACCGAGCTGTGTCATCATCAGAGTGTATATGTTCTTCAACATGCATAAAATCAGTTGCTGTACGCTCATCACCTATTTCAGTTGCTTCTTGTCCTCCACTAATATCTGTTAAATTTCTAATACTATGTCCAAGAGCATCTCTGAGTAAGCCCCTTATATCATCTTCTCCTACAGATTTTTTTTCTATATTACTGGATGCAAAACTAGAGGTGTCTTCTATATACGAGGGTTAGTTACATGGAGATGACAATATCAACTCTCCATGAAATACCCATTCAGTATAACCTCTTGTAAAACCATTCCACACTAAATATTCTTCAACAGTTTTTGGAGCAAGAGAAGAAGCATTTACACATTTTCGACATGGACATAAAATCTTTCCATTCATATTAGATTTCTGAAAAGCAAATTTAACGAAATTCTGAACTCCATTCAAATATTCGTCACTGTATCTCGGCTTATTCATCCAACTTTTGTCCATTCTAAGAAAAAACAAGGTAAATGATACAGTCAAAAATATGCATGCGTACACTGACTCAAGCAAAATTAAGTTAAACAAATAGCACTTAATCAATTAATTCAATGATTGCATAGCCTACATTAACTGACATGGTCTGAAATCCCTTGCCAGAAGTAAATGAATGCTTCAATTGAAATCCCTTGCCAATTAAAAAAAACCCAAATATTTAACTTTTCCATCAAGCATCAATTACATACAGCAATTAAAAAAAACTTGATCACCAATATACATACAGCAAGCCCAAGACTATAGGATGTAATTATAATTAGTATCTATGAATAATACTTTCTGCACTTTGCTTTTATATTCATATTTAAGGACTCTACGATGACTTAATGATAATATATGACATGGAAAAAATAAACGTACTGATCCATATCTTCAAGCATTTCATTGTAGCATTTCCATATATGACATGGAAAAAATAAATGTACCGCTCACCTCATGTGAGCTTAATTACCTCCTTTAAGCTAAAAAACGTAGAATGGAGAAGGCTATATACGATCCAAAGAATGGCGATGTTTCACTTTATTCTCGCTAGATGGCACACATATTCCAGCTAATGTTGGATCATTTGATGTGTGTCAATTTATGTAAACCATAAACCAGGCAGTGAAAGGAGTATTTGAAGGCTCTGACCTCAATGCATCAGGACTGTTTTGAAGACTATGCCCAGAACATACGATTGTTGCAACTAATTCAAATGGAGGAAAGGTTAGGTGGATGGTTGTGCATGGAATGATAAATTGACAAATCGGTACAATATTTTATTTCTCCTTTTTCATAAAAAAAACAGGGTATTGGATCAAAACTAGTTTTTCTCAAAAATAAAAGCAGAAGCTGTATGATGGCTTTTGTGAATCAAAAGTATGTGAAGACAATCTTCTAGAATAGTGGGTTGTTTTATTTACCATCTCTCTCTCAACAGCACCCCCCATCCCCCCAACACACACACACATCAAATGATTAATGCAAATGAAAGGCTAGTTAATGTTACAAAGAACAAAAGTTCTTGACTTTTACATTAATATGTATGGTGTCAATGCCTTTTATGTACTCAACTATCAGCATGTTAATATTGGCAAGCAACAAACACACATGTTGCTGTATTATAGCTACATATATAATTTATTATGTTCTACATTTAAGAGCTATTCTAATTAGAATTATCACTGTTATAATAGATGGTTATATCAAGGATGACTAGAATTGCAGTTTGAGCCGAAGATTAATGCTAAAAATAACATCTAACAATAAGAACATTTTGGTAATTAGATGTAGGGGCTGGAAATTGATAGTCTACAGTGGTGATTCTTTCATTTGAAATTTGTTTGAAAGAAGTATAGCATAATGAATATATTCACAAGAGAATTTTAACTAGGTGATGTAGAGGTATTGTTCTGAATATTTTGTATCATTGTTGGAGGTCCTTGAGACTTGAAAAGTTTTACGAAGTTCATTGTGTACTGAAAAATAAGTATATCAATGCAAAAGCAGCAGGTCTAGATTACACACAGAGAAATGAACAATATGGTAGCAAACTCTAATAAGAGGAGCTTGTATTTGTGTCCAGCAACCAGAAGATGCTAATGGAAAACCGAGAAAGAGAAAAAGAGTGAAATTTAAATAAGAAGATTAACAAAGGATTTTTTTTTCTAATGGTAGGAGAAAAATTCCCAAACTCAACCTAGCTTGACAATCATTGTTAGAGGTCCTTGAGACTTGAAGAAAAGTTTTACAAAGTTAACTGTGTACTAAAAAATAAGTATATCAATGCAAAAGTAGCATTACTAGATTATACACATAGAGAAATGAACAGGATAGTGAGCTTATATTTGTCTCTAGCCCAAGCCAAACCTCAGACATCTGTAAGGAATTCCAAAATAGGTATTCCAAAATCTGTAAGCTAAAACTTGCAAAAAGATAAACTTGCTAATTTACAGGTCATATATGGAAATGCTAAATGCAAAACAAATGCATAATCTAATCGGACAAACTCAGTGAAATAAAAGTAAGAGAGCAAACGAAACCATATATTTCCAAGACTACCACCTCAAAACTTAGAAAATAAGCTAACAAAGCAAAGGAAACGCCAGAATCTGTACATTTACAGAGAATTCTAAAGCATAAACCTGAGATTAAAAAAAGGACAGAGGGAAACGAGTTCTCAAGTACCTGATAAGAGAGCAAGTCTTCCTTTGATAACTTTCCCAAATTTCTAAGCCAACGAAGAGATCTGAAGAGCAGTAGATCTAGATCGCATGCAATCGCTCCAATCCACTGAAATGAAAAATATTAATACAGTAATGAATGAACATTCCTAAAATAAGGAGACAGAAAGAGAAAGATATATAAATATCTCCAGGCAGAGCTCTCTTTTTCTGAAAGAGAAGAAGATAATCCTATGATCCTTGATCGAAGCAAGAGAAGAAGATAATCCTTGCCGGCTCCAAACTTCAAACGCCGTGTGAGTGCTCTGTGGCGGAGGAGGAGGAAGTCGTCCACGAAGAGGAGGCCAACGAAGAGGGGAGGAGGGGAAGGAGATGCGGCGGAGATCGGTGAAAAGGGCTGAGGACGGAAGGGGTCGGTCGCCGGAAGGGGACGGAAGGGCTGAGGATTTAGGGCTGTGGGCTGTGGGGGGAGGGGATCGATTAGGTTTTGTGGTGGGAGGAGTGAAGTCCGACGATGCTTATAAGCGTCATCGTATTTTTACATATGCCGACGCTTATAAGCGTCGGTAATGGTTTTTTTTCCGACCCTCTTTACAAGCGTCGGCGGTTACTGTCGGGGGAAAAAAAAATGCCGACGCTTTTATTTAGCGTCGGCAATATAGAGTCGCGATAGGCCTTTATTGTTGTAGTGAAGTGATCCGAAATCCTTGCTTATGTTAATGTGTTTATCTTTCATTGGTATCAGAGCATGTTTGTTCGATTTCTGAAATGTTTTGAAGTGAATATTACATGTTTTTAACATCTTAAATCCATTGCTCTCGCACTCACCACCTTGAATGGCCATTAATGGCGGTTTTGTTTACACATAGAGTTAGGCCGTGATTTTTTGCATGAAGATACTATATGATATGTAGATGATATCTGGAAAGTTCGGTGATGTTTAGTGCACTGGTTTGAGATATATAAATTCATAAAGATCAAAAACCCGGAATTTTGAACCTTGATAACTTTCTCCACAATTTGTTTTGGGAAACGAAATTTATATCAATGGAAAGCCCTTGAAACAACCTTTCTATCCATATATAATACACTCAATTTCGTTCACTATGGAGGGAGAAACAAGGCCCGAAAATTTCAAGCTTGTTTCTGCAAAATTTTTTTTTCATGTGAAGAAGACCTCCCCTTTTTCTCCCACGCGGCCACCTCATGAAAAAGGGAAGCCCAACTGTCCCAAACCCTTTTTTTCTCCCCTCCTCATCTTCTTCTTACTGTTTTTTTCATCCGAACATCTTGAAGAAGAGAAAGGAGGAGAGATGGGTTACGTTGGGAAGAATATAATATTTAAACAAAGAAGGTTGAGCTCTGTAGCCGGAATTTGTAATCCAAGTGGGAGCGCATTTGGGGGTTTGAACGCTTGGTCACGCCTCTGAGTCTGGGTTTGGTGGTGTAAGAGGCTGGCTCGCTCGCTCCAAGTTGAGTAGCGAGATGTGTAGCTTGAGCGAAGGTTTGGGCCGCGCATCTTCTGAAGCGGAGGGGACCGCGTGAGGCTGGTTTCACAGAGCAACGTACACCTCCCGCTCTCAACGGTGGAAGTTTAACGGGCAGGCCACCAATTTTCTGGAGAGAAAATTTCCAAACATGGTTTGGAGAAGTATATTGAGACGTAGTTTGTACCATTGAATTCAAAATAATAATAATTAATTTTCTAATTTTCTGTATTTTTTTTTAAAATATTTTTTCGAATATAAAATAATTTTTTTATTATTTTTATATTCGAAAATGAGTTAAAATTATAGAAAAATATTTTTTTGAGAAAAAAATAATAAATAAATAAATAAATTCTGAAATTTTTCCAATCATACCGTGATTGTATGTGTGACATTTGGAAATTTTGAAATTGAATGTTCCTGTATCCTTTAATTGTGTGTTATTATATTTCAGTGTTATGCCTAAGCATTTTTTCCATATTTGTTGTAGGAAATAATGCCACGAGTACCACTCTTAGTGAGGGTTCCGAGGGCAGCAAGGACTCCGGAACAAAGGGCGAGGCTTAGAGATTTGTTGCACACATTACGAGTTATAAGGATGGATCCTAATGATGACATGATTTTACATATACAAACTATTCATTATATGATGGAAGAAATCATTCATCTAGGACATGCGTTATGTCAACATCAACGGTACCAAGTATTGTATGATTCTCTATTTGGATCATGGCAACAAGTTCTAAGAGATATTTGGAATTCCTTAGTAGTGAGAGATTATGCTCAATTGGTGAGAGCATTTATAAAAGAGTATTTAATGCATGAGATTAGTGGAATTTTAGCAGTAGCTGGAGGTCATACCATTAGTAGAATAATGGTTCCTTGGATCGAACAAATAGTATCAACTATGATTCAAAAAGAAATTGAGGATACTATTCCAAGGAGGGTTCGGGTTCTTAGATGGCAAAATCACTAGTTGAAAATAGTCGATGCTAGAATGACTTATATTCTTTACTTGTGTATTAATTATTTAAATTTTTTTATGATAATAAATGTCTCCATGTTTATATAATTTTTAATGTTTTAGTATACATGTTTAAAGTGGGAGTTCTAAGACTTACTATATAATTTGTCTTAAGAACTAGAACTTTGTCTGCTAAGAATCAAAATTAATGTTTATAGTGAATTTTCAATTCCATGCCATTATGTGAATTAGCATTAATTTTATTTGTGTTTAGTGGCAAAGAAAAATATGTGTTGTGTTTGGCATTAATTGTGTGCATGTTTGTCTTTATGTAGAAATTTAGTTTTCTGCAATGGCTTCAGCATCTTAGAATATAGTAGTTGAACTTAATAAGGGTGAGAAATTGAATGGTGAAAATTATAAAATATGGCAAATGAAAATCCAATATGTATTGGAGGAACAAGAGGTGCTGGAAGCCTTAAACCATACCATGAATGAGCCTGAGGATGGAATAACGGTTCAACACATAAGGGATAAGGAGGCTTATATTGCCTGAAAAAAGAAGAACTCAATTGCTCGGATTACATTGCTGAGTAGCATGGAAAATGATATCATGCGAGAGTTCAGGCCTTTTGAGATGGCAAAGGAAATATGGGAAGCATTAAAAGAAAAGTTTGGTGGAACTTCTGTCACCAAACTTAGGCAGCTGACCATCAAGTTCGACACATATAAGAAACGCACTAATAATAATATGAAGCAGCATTTAAGGAAAATGTCGAACATGATAAGTGAACTGCGAGATGCTGGACATGTGCTAACTGATGAACAACAAGTTCAAGCTATAATTCGATCTTTGCCTCATAGTTGGGAGCACATGAAAGTTCACTTAACCCATAATAAAAGCATTAGAACTTTCACTAATGCTGGTCGTCATCTGGAATTGGAGGAATGTCTTGAGGCAAATAAAACCACTAATGAAGTGTATACGGCTAACACTAGTTCGCAAGGAGCTTCGGGCTTCAAGCGAAATCATTTTAGTGGTCATTTTAAGAAAGACAATGGTAATGGCAAGTCCTCTAAGAAGCTCAAGCATAGCCAGCCGGGCAAAAGAAAGCGTCCTTTTAAGAGGAACAAAGCAAAATTGAGATGTTACAACTGTGGCAAGAAGGGTCACTTTGCTCGTGAATGCTCCGAGGCAAAGAAGGTAAAAATCCTTAGCACAAATATAAATATGTCTTATGTTTCAAGTTCTGTGTTCTTAGCTGAATCTCATCTTTTGTGGACTGTAGACTCAGGGACCACAGACCATGTAGCAAGAGATCGAGACGCTTTCGTGGAATATCGTCGAATTCCACAAGGAGCAAGATGGATATATGTGGGAAATAATTCAAGAGTTGAAGTAAAGGGGATTGGCACCTGCAAATTAAATATGCGAGGTGGTCAACCCTTAATTCTACATGATGTATTATATGCTCCAGATATTCGGCGAAACTTAATTTCTGTTGTTATGTTACTTAAGTTTGGCTACATCTTAAATTTTCATGGTAATGGTGTAGACATATTGCTAGGGACAACTTATTATGGATCTGGTTATGTACTAAATGGTTTTATTATACTTGATACTGATTATAGTATGTGTAATGTAATAAGTACTGTTTTTTCCTTTGTTACATCTACTAGTAATCCAAACATGGATGAAAATATTTGGCATGCTAGGTTAGGTCACATTGGGCAACAACGAATGAATAGATTAGCCAAAGAGGGATTATTAGGCCCTGTTGAAAAGGTTAATCTAGCTATATGTGAATATTGCTTAGCAGGAAAAACAGCAAGAAAACCATTTGGTAAAGGAACTAGAGCCAATTTTCCATTGCAATTAATTCATTCTGACATTTGTGGGCCGATGAATGTAAGGGCAAGACATGGAGCTTCTTATTTCATCACATTTATTGACGATTATATACGTTTCAGTTATGTCTATTTGATATCTCATAAATCTGATGCATTAGATTGCTTTATAAGATATTTAAACTTTGTTGAAAATCAATTAGACCAGAAAATCAAAGTGTTAAGAACTGACCGTGGATGTGAGTATTTGTCTGATCAGTTCAAACAAATTTGTGATGAAAAAGAAATAGGTAGACAGTTAACTATTCCTAGTACTCCACAACAAAATGGTGTTGCGGAAAGAAGAAATAGAACCCTATTGGAAATAGTTAGGTCTATGATGGCACAAGCTAATTTGCCGATCACCTATTGGGGTGATGCATTATTAACAGCTGCATATGTACTTAACCTAGTGCCCTCAAAAATCAGTAACTTCCACCCCTTATGAATTATGGACCGGTCGCAAGCCTGACCTAAGTAATTTAAGACCTTGGGGATGCGTTGCATATATTCATGATTCTTCTCATAAATATGGAAAATTGGGTCCAAGGGGCAAAAAGAGTATTTTTATTCAATATTCTGAAAATTCCAAAGGATATGTGTTTGTTGGTAACACTGACAATGGAAGTATTACTGAGTTTGAATCTCGTAATGCCACATTTTTGGAAAATAATTTTCCAAATCAGGATGAAATAAATAAAGGTTTATCTTTATTTGAGATAGAAGACCATGATAATTTGTTTAATCAATCTCAATTGGTAAAAAATCTTGAAAATCCATCAACAACATCTGGTTCAAGTGGGAGAAATTCAAGAAATGATGAATTTATTTCACAACAATCTCAATTACGAAAAAGTAACCGTGGATTAGTTCCCCATCGACAATTTGAGATTGAAGCAGAAGCATTTCTTGTTACACCTCAAGAGGAAGGTGAACCGAGAAATATTGATGAAGCTCTTAAATATCCTACAAAAGAGCAATGGATGAAAGCAATGGAAGAAGAAATGGAGTCAATGAGATCAAACCAAGTTTGAAAATTGGTTGATCTTCCGAAAGGTCGGAAAGCAATTGGGAACAAATGGGTTCTCAAAATAAAGTGCAAGGCAGATGGCACAATAGAAAGATATAAAGCACGCCTTGTAGCAAAAGGCTATACACAACAAGAGGGGATTGACTATGACGAGACATTTTCTCCTGTTATGAGATTCACCTCAATTCGCATAATTTTAGCCATAGTAGCTAGTTTGGATCTTGAATTACATCAAATGGATGTAAAAATAGCTTTTCTCAATGGAGAATTGGAAGAAGAAATTTATATGGAACAACCTATCGATTTTATTAAAGAAGGCTAAGAGCACAAAGTGTGTAGACTTTTGAAGTCGATTTATGGCCTTAAACAATCTTCTAGACAGTGGAATATAAAATTTCATCAGGCTGTCATATCATATGATTTTGCCATGATTGATGAAGACCACTGTGTCTATATTAAAAGATCCAAAGACAAATTTGTGATTTTATCACTTTATGTGGATGATATACTAATGGCTGCTAATGATAAAGAATTCTTAGCATCAGTTAAGAATTGGTTGTTCACTAATTTTGAAATAAAGGACATGGAAGAAGCTAACTATATTCTTGGAGTTAAAATTGAAAGAGATCGTTCAAAAAAGTTATTATCTCTTTCACAGGAGCCTTATATAAAGAAAATTCTTGAACAGTTTCATATGCAAGATTGTAAACCCATTGATACTCCCATTGCAAAAGCTGAAGCGTTAAGCCAAAGAATGTGCCCGAAGACTCCACAAGAAGAAGAGCAAATGAAAAGAGTTCCCTATTCCAGTGCAGTTGGAAATCTTATGTATGCAATGATGTGTACAAGACCAGATATCTGCTTTGCAGTTGGTATGGTAAGTAGATATCAATCACACCCTAGCCATGACCATTGGAAAGCGGTCAAAAGGATATTAAGATATCTAAAAGGTATTGCGGATTATTCATTATGTTATCAAGGAAATGATTGGGGAGGTGATTTGGATGAAAGAAAATCAACCTCTGGTTATGTTTTCTTACTAAGTAATGGGGCAATTTCATGGAGTAGTAAGAAACAAACTTGTATAGCTTTGTCCACGATGGAAGCTGAATTTGTAGCTTCTTCAGCGGCAGTACAAGAAGCAATTTGGTTAAAGAGATTTCTTAATCATTTGGGGGTTATGAAAAATGCTGCATATCCAGTACTAGTACATTGTGATAGCCAAGCATCGATAGCTTATACAAAAGATCCCAAATATCACTCAAAGACTAAGCATATTGATACAAAGTATAACTTTGTGAGAGACATGGTTGCACAAAAGAAAGTGAACATACAGTACATATCTACGAATCAAATGATCGCAGATCCGTTTAATAAATCTATTCCTAGAGATGTATTTATGAGACATGTGAAATCTTTAGGTCTTTATAGACTTTGATGTACTTAATGGTTTGAATAATGAGATATTTTAATTTCTAATTTGGGATTCACATGTATGTATTTATATTAATGCTAAGTTCTTATTTATTTTTTTTAAGCACACACATATGCATATATATATGCGTTAATGCTTAGTGCATATGATTAGTTCATTTAAAGAAACGTATATTGGGCAGAAATTAGATTGGCCTTCTCACATGGGCAATCGCCTCTATAACTTGTGGTTGATAGAGATGAGACAATTTTAAGCATAACGTATTTATGAGCTCAAGCTTAAAATTAGTGTCGCCTTGATAGTAAATCAAGATGAGGTTACTATATAATATTTTGTGACCGAAGGTGAGTAAACCCACAAATCACCTTATCTGTTTTAAATACTAAATGTGAGTTCCGTAGTAATAATGAGAAAGAAAGTAGAGTGGTGAACTCAAGTTGGACACTAAGTGTGTCTGAACTATCATTTGTATGGTATTTCATATAATGAGAATCAACATACGCTCCATGGAAAAGGAGAAAAATACCATAACATGCGCTTCATACCACATGTGCGTAATTCGACCAATAAGGGTAACGAGAGAATTGATCTCTTCTCTCTCGTTGTGTGAGCCCTGAGGCTATAATTACCTCTGTTAGTATCCTTATTACTTTTACTGTTTCTTAAGATTTAGTTCAGTGTATGCTATCTTGGAATGTTACCTGCAATCATGCTTGATTCGATTTATTGGGACATATCTGGAAAAGCAACTAAACTATAATTAAGAGATTCGAGATAGAAAGGAAGATCATTTTGTGTCTCATTTCTTTGTTGTATTTACTGGTCGACCAATCATCTTAACTTCGTGTTAAAGCATGATTGTGAATACAAAACAGAAAACAAGTAATGTGATAAGTTAAAGTGAGATCATGAGGTATTTGAAATGTGACTTAATTGTTCTGGGGTACTGCATACTTACTCTACTGAACTACTATATATTCCTAATAGATGTATGATAGTGTGAGCTCGTTATCATTTCTTTATTGGTATGCTGGTCGCACGATCTACTTGCCTGTATGAAAGTCGCAGAGAAAAGACTTGTTCGTAATGGTTAAAACTCACACTGTTGAACCCATCATGTGTGAGTGGGAGATGTTGGAAAATCTGGTTTGGTCCACCCATGATGGTTCAACCAAACCGGTAACCAAAAGACATGATCTCATGTCCAAAAGAGATGTCTTTTCATAGACATCTCTCCAACCCTGAAACTGTCTATTGACAGTTATGCATAAGGCTTCATTTAAAAGGTGTGGGTAGTTAATGAGATTCTCAACAAGAGACTTGGGCATTTAGGTTGTGGAAAACAGTAGATTTTCATTGGTAAAATCCACTCCTCGATCAGTGAATCGAATTAAAGAGAAAAATCTGTAAGTGATCCGAAATCCTTGCTTATGTTAATGTGTTTATCTTTCAGTGGGCAATGTGAGCGTTGAAAAAAAATCTACTGACGCTGGTAGAAAGCGTCGGAAATTCAAGTATATTATTTTTTCAAGAATTGGGAGTCTATTTTAGGCTTCGGTCGATGAAGAAGCATAATCAAGCTCAGAAAATTCAAGTCCAAAAATATGCTTTCTATTATTTGAGTAGCATCACCAAACTCCATCAATGAGATGCTACAACAAAAGAACATATAATCTTATTTAGGTGCTACCATCCAGAAGCTAGGTAACAATTATTGTAAAGAAACAGGCAAGAAGGCTGTTGAAAAACAGGGGAAGCTTGAATGAAGAACTCAAGACTTTATTGATTAATTCTTTCTTACATGATACGTCCTATTTATAACATTATATTGATAGAGTAACCGACTAACTAACATGATAACAAATTAACTAAAAATAGGTAGAGACATTAAAGTAGTTAGTCACAGTTCTTGAAGTTCTTCATGGAGTGACTGAAGTATATCCAGAATGCAGGGAGTGAAGCAGAGTTGAGAGTGCTGTTCCTCAATACTCCCCCTCAAGATGGAGTGTATAGATTGTGTATACCCATCTTGCATAGTAGAGTATGAAACCGGTTTGTTCCGAGTGCTTTGGTCAACAAATCAGCAAGCTGTAAGTTTCCGGATACATGAAGGGTTCGGATGATGCCCAGTTGAAGCTTTTCTCTCACAATATGGCAATCAATCTCGATATGTTTTGTTCTCTCATGGAACACTGGATTGGCAGCAATGTGCAATGCTGCTTGATTATCACAGAATACTAATGCCGGTTTGGTATGTTGTACATCAAGATCCTTGAGGAGATGATTAACCATTGTAGTTCACAGCATGTGGAGGCCATGGAACGGTATTCTGCTTCAGCAGAAGATCGGAAAATGGTGTGTTGCTTCTTTGATTTCTACAAAATGAGAGATCGCCCAAGAAATATACAGAAACCGGTGACTGATCGACGCGTATCTAAGCAAGATGCCCAATCTGCGTCACAAAAAGCCTTTAAATGAAGCTCAGAATCTAATGGGAAAAATAAACCTTGCCTTGGTGTAGCCTTCAAGTATCTCAAGACTCGATATGCAGCATCCAAGTGCGGTTGTCGTGGTGATCCGAGAAACTGACTCAAAACCTGCACAGAGAAGTTCAAATCGAGCCTCGTTATAGTAAGATATAACAATCTTCCTACTAATCGCCTATAGACTGTGGGATCTTCAAGCAATGTTCCTTCAAGGCTGCTGAGTTTTAAGTTTTGGATCATAGGACTTCTCACTGGTTTGGAACCGAGATAACCAACATCTTGTAGAATTTCCAAGGCATACTTTCTTTGACACACTGAGATCCCTTTAGAGCTTCTTGCTATCTCAAGGCCAAGAAAGAACTTTAAGGTTCTTAGATCCTTGAGTTTGAATTGTGCATCAAGGTTTTTCTTGAGAGCATCTATATATAGAATGTCATTCCCTGCAATGATTATATCATCAACATATACAAGGATTGCAGTATAAGAACTTTCATCCTTTCGTGTGAATAAAGAATAATCAACCTTCGACTGAATGAAGCCTTGGGAGATAATGAAAGAAGATAGCTTGGCGAACCACTGTCTTAAAGCTTGTTTCAGCCCGTACAGAGATTTATGTAGATGACAGACCATCTTCTTCCCCTTCTCCCCTTGAAGTTCATATCCTGGAGGCAAATTCATGTATACTTCTTCGATCAAATCTCCATGTAAGAATGCATTATTTACATCAAGTTGAGATAAATGCGAATTTCTAATTGCAGCAATTGCTAGTAATGTTTTGACCGTGACCATTTTAGCAACTGGGGAGAATGTGTCATGATGTTGCCCAGTAGATACAAGCCAAGAGGGGGGGTGAATTGGGTCTTTTAAAACTTTTATGCTACTTCTAAAACTTTTTGATTAACTATGCTAAGTTGTATAGATGCACAGTGAAAGTTAAACTTAGCAAGGGTTTGATGTATAGACTTCGACTTGATTAAATATGCTTGCAACTAAAGGATGTGCGGATAAGAATTAAGCAAGCAATTTATCTAAGTAAGTAAGTGTGTTAGTTAGACAATAACTAGAGGCATTACAAACACAAAGGACATATAGTGGTTCGGTGCACCCCAGCACCTACATCCACTCCCCAAGACCTCTTGGGAATTTCACTATAATCCTACCGATTACAGCCGGTTGTTTTACAAGCTCACAACCCAACTTGTTGTTTTACGAGCGCACAACGAACTCGGTCGGTTTTCCCAGGCTCACCGACTAGAACCTCCCCGATTGTTTTCTCGGGATCACAATCAAACCCTTACACGTTGGTTTTACCCTCGGCTCACCAACAAACCTATCACCGTTGGTTTTCCCTTTGGCTCACCAACAAACCTTAACACCGTTGGTTTTTCTTTGGCTCACCAACAAACCTTAACACCGTTGGTTTTTCTTTGGCTCACCAACAAACCTTAACCCCTTGATTCAATCCCTTGATTGAATCAAGTTACAAGATATTAAAACAAAGTATAAAACAAGACAAAGCTTCTTAAACAAGCAAATATGACAATATAAACAAATAGAGTAAAGAGAAGCCCTCAAACGAGTTTTGAAGATGGAGGAGCTCGACTTCTTCTTTACTTGACCCTCTTCTGATTTGGCACGAAGTAGAGGATCACCGCGGCAGCACACGGATGGAGAGGAAGCTTTGGGATACACTTGGAAGCTCTTCTTCTCTCTATTTCACTTTGAATGGCCCTTATTGTGCTTATGGGAGATTTTCCTTGGAATCTCTTCCCTAAATGTTTTCTCCCACTTCCCTTCCATCTCCCCTAGCTCTCTTCTTGTTTTTATAGCTTTAGATGGCGTGGAAACAAGAATATAGCCGTTAGAGACAAAAATAGAGCTGTTGGACACAGTCTGCACCTCCTGACAATATTACCGTTGGGATCGGAGTCGACTCGCGCGATCAGGAGTCGACTCGCCTGTTGCAGGAGTCGG
Source organism: Phoenix dactylifera (assembly GCF_009389715.1). Lineage (NCBI taxonomy): Eukaryota > Viridiplantae > Streptophyta > Magnoliopsida > Arecales > Arecaceae > Phoenix > Phoenix dactylifera. The sequence goes on along the minus strand of NC_052396.1, from coordinate 12,420,096 downwards.
CTCGTGCTTTACTGGAGACGACTCGGCCACTGTTCCAAATTTGAATTAAAGTGCATGCCTTGACTGGGAGTCGACTCGACTTAACCCGGAGTCGACTCGCCAACATCTGGAGCTGACTTGGCATTTTCGGAGTCGGCTCATCCCATGAATTCAGAGGACTTTCTTTCTGATTTTCTTCCTCGAGTCGACTCGGATTCTCTTGGAGTCGACTCGGCTCTCAGAGCCCGAAAACTGGACCTCTGTATTTTTGGCTTGTCTGGTCTTGGAGTCGACTCAAATTGTTTCGGAGTCGACTCGGCTCTCAGTTTTCGAAACACAGCCTTCTGCCATCTTGGTGTAGCGCTGCCTTGGAGTCGACTCGAGCTGTCTGGGAGTCGACTCGAATCTCAGAGACGAAAATACAGTCTTCTGTCTTTGGGGATGCGCTATCTTGGAGTCGACTCGGACTTTGTGGGAGTCGACTCGAATCTCAGTGTCCGAAAAACTACTCTCTGTCTTTTCGTCCTGTGACTCCTAGGAGTCGACTCATACTTCCCCGGAGTCGACTCGGTAAACATTGGAGTCGACTCGAATTCCTCAGGAGTCGACTCGAAGACTATTCTTTTGAATTTTTCCTTTGATTTTACTCCTCCAATTTGAATCCTTTGAACATTAAGCTTGGGCCAATAAATTGTAGCTTTCTTCCAACTTGAGAGCTTTGGAGGCCTTCTTGTGTTCTCCCAACTTGCTATGTTCCTTGCAAAATAAATATCTTTCTCCTTGCAACATAAGCATTAGTATCTATACTTCAAGGTTTTGTGATCATCAAAATCAATCTATGAATCAATCTTTGGGTCATCAATCTCCCCCTTTTTGATGATGACAAAACTTGGAGTATATGCAATATAAAAGATATTGTTTTCTAGAAGTAATACATAGCTAAGTTGCATGAAGTAGAAAACATATATATTTAAAAAACATACTTCATGATAATGCTTTAGATTTAATCAGCTTAACGCAATCAACATATTTCAATTTAAGCTGATTTGTATTCAATTCAAAGCATAAAGGCATTATGAGCATATACTTAGATATTTCTCCCCCTTTTTGACAACATCAAAAAGATAGTGAAACATTAAGCACAAAGATCAGAATGCTCATATATTTCTTTTCCTTATTGTACTCTGATTTGCAAGTCAAATTATTGCAAGGATATGAATCATATAACTCAAGGCAATAATATTAGAATCAGATTAATGAGCATAGATCAGAGCCAATTAAGATAATTTCAGAGCAGAACACATCGAATGTGATACCACAGATAGTTTTCTAAGCAAGTGTAGGTGGAATCTTTCTTAAGTTAATTCAAGAAGTACCACACGAATGGAAATCTAACCTCTCTTCAATAATAAGTATGAAAGCTTGTTCATTTAGGACCTTTTGCCCAATCTATTAAGTATTTTATCAACCATGAGAGCAAATTAATTAATTCTCTTAATGACTTCAAAGTTCTTTTATGATAATAGGAGCATTGGGGCACAAATATCAAAATATACATTCATGCAATTTTTGATACATCTTAGAGCTCTTTTAAAGACTTTCTTTTATTTCTTTAGAAAATAAGCACAATTTGATACATAAAATAATGAATTTGCACAAAATTGAAGTTCCAAAAAGCAAGCCAATTAGAGCTCATTAGTGAAGTTTAAAAAAAAATAGATTTTCTAAGAGATACTCAAGAAAATTTAACACATTATTCTCCTCCTTTTTCATTAAATTAGAGGCTCTTAAGATTTGCAATTTGGTTCAAGAGTGATGCATGAGATATACTAACCAAATAACACGCCTCAAGGTGTATCATAAAGATTTTCAGATTTAAATTTCAGATGATACATATTGGAGAGTATTAGAATCACTTTTCATTTAGTATTCTTTCTCTCTCCTTTAGTTATAGATTTATGCGATTAAGTTCCATAAGACCTCTCCTTCTGAAATTTTCTTTCTCCCCCTCAATTGATCATTCCATTTAAGAGTTTAGAATCATAAGATAATGTTCAATAAAATTGTCAATCTCAAAAATATATTTTCTATAAGTTTCAGCTTATTTTCATAAGACTCAAGGTTTGAGATAAGACAACCTTTATAGAACTCATCTCAAGGTAATTTAAAGCATGTCTTGCAATATAAGGAAGTTCATAAAAATCAATCCATAAGATTTAAGGTATACATCAAATTGAAGTAACTTTAGGATAAGATACTGAATATCTAAAGCTCCCCCTCAAAAGATGCATACTTCTTTAATCATTCTTTTCTTTTGTTGAATTTCAGATTTTAATGACAAACGTGAATAGAACTGAAATTCTATGATATCGAGAATGGAGAGTGATCAAGAATTATTCAAAATTTATAGCAATCACCCTTTTTAATCTATCAAGAACAAGTTATGCTTCCTCTTAATCTTTGAGAAAATGTACTGAAATATTAATCAGAAAATGATTCATTTGACGCTCAGTTTCTTTCAACAGCATTTACATTTTCTTTCTTTTAGAGTCATTTGAGTGAGGTGAAATATTTCCAGCTTTTAGATCATTCACTCTATATATATTCTGATGGAAATCTTTAAGAATGTAGGCGAGAAAAAAATATATAGATGATCATTGAGGTATATATATTTTTAGAACTCAATTTCTTAATCATAGTTTTTCAGCGATGTATACATGAAGCTCAATAAATTTTTAAATATTAAAATAAAGTCATATATTTTAAAAATATTTACTTGCAATCAAGATCATCGTAAGACACATCATTTGAATCAAAATTAGTATACTTTGAAGATAAGAAATGATATGTTTCGGATGCGTATTGGAGCAATCAAAATAAATTCTGTTTTTCTTATATTAACATTTTATTTAGTAATCATATGGAGTTTAAACTTTTATACAAAATCGGATTCTGAATTACATAGAATTTTTAATAGAAGCTTTCTAAGTCATAATATGAGATATGTATCTTTCACAATGTAGCTCATCTTAAATTGTTACGATTGAAAAATACATATTTCAATAACATTAAAGCACTTTCAGAATCTTTGTGTTTAATTTTGAGTTTCGATACAAAATAAAGGATATTTTAACAAGTATTAGGACATTATGTATCAAAGTTAGGCAAGTAGAAAGATAGATCAATATCAATTTATTTTCCCTAAATAGAGATGTTCTTCTCTTCTCCTTTCTACAATTTTATTTAGCTTTCAGATTTTAACAATGATTGTGAATGACAAATCTGAAATTTCTTTTCAATAAAACTAAATAAAAGATGTTATGTAGCAATTCAAACATTCAATCAAATTGTCCAAGTATGAAACATTACAAAATATTGAGAACCCATAAATCAAGACATCATACCATATGCAAAATATACCATGTGTTAAGTCATGCATTAAAATACTAAGAACAAGAATGTCAAGGATCAAAATCAATTCTTTTCAAATAAACCCCCCTATTTAAATATAATCTTGCAATGATTTCATCCTTAGAGTGTGTTTTCAAGTGATTAAAAATTTGACTTAATTCTACTTTCATTTACTTTGTTTTTCATTTATAACTTTCTTATGCTCTATACTCTATTTGCTCCCTATCCGGTGGAGTTGGAAAGGGGCACGAGGTACTACCACTAGCCTCCCTCTTGTGCCGTCCCTAATATGCCCTACACCGAATAGTTGGGTCAAATAGTGCCGGGTACTACCACTAGCCTCCCCATTGGCACCATCCCTATGATGAGCAATATAAAGGTTAAAATGTTTACTTCAAAACCTCCCTGTTTAAGTGTAATTAATTATGGATTTTATCCCTTCCAAAAGAATGCTCACACAAGTCTCACAAATGTGTCGAATATATTAAGTTTGTTTTGCTTTTCCTTAAGGTTGAAGTGTTTGCCTCTACTTGGATTTTACTTCTCTTGAATAATATCCATTTTCTTTTCTTTATCTCTCTCTCTTTTTGTTATTCTCAAGTAATTTTCATGAGAGAGCAGAATAGAGAATTAATCTTACGTATCATATATATGTATATCATGCAAACAACATTTTCATTATGCTCAAGGATTCATAACTTCTCATGAGTTATTTTACATCAACATTTTAAGCATGTACTTGTGTATTTCATGGTTATGACATAGGCAAAGATATATTTTAGTTTGGGCAAACCATGAAATAATTTCTAAAAGTATAAGTCAGTCAATACACATATAGACATGATATCAAAAATTAATAATTAAAGAATTTAATCATGCCATAATAAGATTTAAGTTACTGACTTTGCTCAACTAATTTGTGAGAAAGGTATCTAAATTACCTATTCATTATATGTTCTTCAAGCCAAACTAGATTTCTTATGTGTGAACTTTTGGCTGAAGAAGATCCTCTCTCTTGTTTGCATGTGAATGTTTAGTGTATCTTACATGAAGATATCCTTCAAGTTGAAATTTCTCATTTTTCTTTCTTGAAGGAAGGTCATTAGTTTCTTTAAGATACAAAGCATTCATCCAACATATATATTTTTTAACTAGATGACTCAATATAAGATATAACAATAGTTGCATGTTGAGTCACTTTACTCAAGAGATTGCCTAAATATAAGCAAGCACATATCATTTGAACTAAAGAGATAGATTCATTAACCAAGATAGTTCAAGTCAATTTAGTTTAGATTCTATTTGCTTAAGATAATTATCAATAAGATATGTTAACTATGTTTTAATCAATTTATCTTAAACATTTGTTTCTATCAAAATTCAGATTATGATTTATTTGTTATCAATAAAATATGATTAATTAAAGTTAGATTGAAGTCTTGCACAAGGTCACATAATGAGCATACAATCTGGTCTACTAGCTGTATGATAAAATAATTATTCTATCATGCTTCAATACAGCTTTAACACAATAGATCTACTTTGCTCATCCTTTTCAAATTCTACAAGATGGGGTCATAGATATACCTTCTTCATGCCAATCTTCTATAAGAGTTTTCTTGTGGACTAACGTTGGTCAATGAAGATCCCCTTTCCTGTTTGTCTTAATTTGGAGTTTGAGAGAAGATGTTAATTCATTCATCATATTTCAAACTCACTTTGCAATATAACTCTTCATTAGTAGAACCAAAAATGATGTCATCAATGCATACTTTGAGTAAATAAGATATCACAAATTCATCTTTTTGATGCATAGATTTATCACTATTACTTTCTATCAAAAAGGTTACTTAAGCTTTTATGTATCATGCTTTTGATGCTTGTTTGAAATCATATATTGCTTTATCATATTTGTAATGAGTGTTTTCAAATATGGTGGTTATTTAACATATATCTTCTTTAATAAAGTAAGCACATAGGAGTCCATTCTACACACTCATTTGATGGACTATAAAGCTCATAAAGCAAGCAAATGATGATGGTGATCTTTACTTCTAATCATGCAAAAATTTCATCAAGATCTATTTCATCTTTTCTTGATTTAGTCTTTTAGTAGTCATCAATTTTTCTTCATTAAGTGCATTTCTGAAAAACTCAATTTGGTTCTAAATTATTAACATATTTTTAGATTGTTATATGTAAAAGATTAACCATATACATATATAATTTGATCTTAGTATCTTGATAATAAATCATTAGTCTCATAAAGAATAAAATGACTTGATATTTCTGCAACTAAAATCTTTTCATTGAATATTCTATATGCATTGCTTGATGAATGATATTCAAGGATAGACATATCTCTATCAGATTTGGCATTATTTTCATAATACCATGTACGACTGAAAAATATGAAAGATATGCAATGGTTCATTTTTCATTTTTCAGAAGATCAAAATTTTCATCAAAAATAGAAATCATATGTATGACAAGCAGTGATGATAGTCTTTTAAAAATTATTTAAGTAGATGACTATCATACATAATTGTCTTTTTCATTTCTTCAAGAATTCTATTAATCCTATTTTGCTTATGGTGTCCTTGGTGCTGAAATCATTGGATTTAATATTATTTTCTGTATAACCTTTATCAGGATTTTGGTTTTCAACACTGTGCCATGATACTCTTTATCTTCACAGTTTGGAAACCTTTATCATTTGAACCACTTTTACAAGATTTAGTAAATACAGAAAAATACTTCAGTTTTATTTTTCAAGAATAAATCCAATGTAGGCTTTTGAAAAACTTGGAGATGGAAACAACATCTTTAGATTTAGAAATGATTTTTGTTTGTTTTCTTAGTTAGCATGCATAGCAAAACTTTGACCTTTAAGTAGATAATCTAAGTAAGCCTATGGCAAGGTCTTTTGAGATTAAGTACATACTAGCATGAGTTGATTTTATATGCCAAGGATGGTTTCTTGGTATTCATAGTGCATATATTCAAAAGCATACCAAGTACACATTATCATATCTATGATCAATAAACAATAATGCCATGGATAATAACTCTCAATCAAGCATATAGAGAATTCATAGAGTTATTCTTAATAAATTGACTAATCATTTAGCAACTTATCCAATAGTGAGTAAAGTATACTAAAAAAAATGAAGAGATTTGATTATATTTCCAAAAGTATTTTCTATATCACAAAATTGATCACTACTAGCAAATCATATCAAATACTAAAGCACAAATAATGATGAGATGCAAGAATTACTGATTTCATTATTATTTTTTTTGTTAATAACTTTTTAAGTTTCTTTATGTTCCATAGGTACCTTGGTACACCTATGTGTACATCCTCATTTTCTCATTTTGGGTACCCAAGCTTGCTTGAGTCCTTGAGAGTTAGGACATATGGTTCCTTTTGGAACCCATATCTGTTTAATAGTAATAACTTTACCATTTGATTTAATTATACTAGAACGATAGGTAAAGTTGTTATTCCCATCCTTTTCATTTTTGAAATAAGTTATCTTATTTAATGGTTTGCTTGGTAAATTGATAACCTTTTTCTCTAGAGATTTATGGCTAAGTGAAGGAGTCAAGCTAAATTTTGATTTATCAAAATCAGCATGTTGGCTTTCAAACATTAATCTTTCTGAACTTACAGTGAATTTGTTAATAAAACATCTTAATTGGTTAATTTCTTTACTTAAGTTTTGATTTTCTTTAATTAAGCTATGATTTTTCTGAATCAATTCTTCTGAAAATGACCTTAAGCTTTCATTTTCAGAATTTAGTTTCTTAAGATTTTTATTCTTTACAGTTAATTTTCTACATTCACTATACAACTCATGAAAAGCATTTAATAATTCATCATAAGAGAATTCTTCTTGAAAATCATTTGAGGTAAGAGTAGATTCAGATTTTACCTTGTCTTCTTGTGCCATAAAGCACAAGTCAGTTACCTCTTGTAGTTTCTTGGAGCTAATATCATCATTGTTGCTCCTAACCTTTATTTTTTGGCTTGACTCTTTCTTGGTCAAGGCTTTCTTCCTTTTTATCTCTTTCTTCCTTTCTTCTTGCTTCCTCTTTTTCTTTGTCTTTAGGAAGCTGATTTGCCTCGGAGTCGACTCGGACCTTATTGGAGTCGACTCGACTAACTTGGGAGTCGACTCTGAGCTACTTGGAGTCGACTCGACTGAGGGAGATTCATCACCCTTTTCTGCAGTCTCATTGTTAGTATATAATTGAAGCATATGAGAGCTAATCTGAGATTTATCATAAATATTTTCTAAAGTATCCCAGATCTCCTTAGCAGATAAGCATGCAGAAATTTCATTAAACTTTGTTTCTTGAATAGCACAATATAATATGTTCATAGCATTAGCATTTAATTGTGCTAAGTCCTTCTCATTAATATGAGAGAGTGTGTGAAGGTCATTTATTATGATTTTCCATAGATAATAGTTTTGTGATTGAATGAAAATGCGCATGCGTATTTTCCAATGTGGGTAGTTTATACCATTAAACAGTGGAGGTGTATCAATTGATTGTCCTTCTCCTAGAAAACTATCTATTTGAGTTGTCATGATCTTTGGCTCTAGTCGGTTAAGACTACAAATAATATTTGAGCACCTGCTCTGATACCACTTGTTGCCCAGTAGATACAACCCAAGAGAGGGGGTGAATTGGGTCTTTTAAAACTTTTATGCTACTTCTAAAACTTTTTGATTAACTATGCTAAGTTGTATAGATGCACAGTGAAAGTTAAACTTAGCAAGGGTTTGATGTATAGACTTCGACTTGATTAAATATGCTTGCAACTAAAGGATGTGCGGATAAGAATTAAGCAAGCAATTTATCTAAGTAAGTAAGTGTGTTAGTTAGACAATAACTAGAGGCATTACAAACACAAAGGACATATAGTGGTTCGGTGCACCCCAGCACCTACATCCACTCCCCAAGACCTCTTGGGAATTTCACTATAATCCTACCGATTACAGCCGGTTGTTTTATAAGCTCACAACCCAACTTGTTGTTTTACGAGCGCACAACGAACTCGGTCGGTTTTCCCAGGCTCACCGACTAGAACCTCCCCGATTGTTTTTTCCGGGATCACAATCAAACCCTTACACGTTGGTTTTACCCTCGGCTCACCAACAAACCTATCACTGTTGGTTTTCCCTTTGGCTCACCAACAAACCTTAACACCGTTGGTTTTTCTTTGGCTCACCAACAAACCTTAACACCGTTGGTTTTTCTTTGGCTCACCAACAAACCTTAATCCCTTGATTCAATCCCTTGATTGAATCAAGTTACAAGATATTAAAACAAAGTATAAAACAAGACAAAGCTTCTTAAACAAGCAAATATGACAATATAAACAAATAGAGTAAAGAGAAGCCCTCAAACGAGTTTTGAAGATGGAGGAGCTCGACTTCTTCTTTACTTGACCCTCTTCTGATTTGGCACGAAGTAGAGGATCACCGCGGCAGCACACGGATGGAGAGGAAGCTTTGGGATACACTTGGAAGCTCTTCTTCTCTCTATTTCACTTTGAATGGCCCTTATTGTGCTTATGGGAGATTTCCCTTGAAATCTCTTCCCTAAATGTTTTCTCCCACTTCCCTTCCATCTCCCCTAGCTCTCTTCTTGTTTTTATAGCTTTAGATGGCGTGGAAACAAGAATATAGCCGTTAGAGACAAAAATAGAGCTGTTGGACACAGTCTGCACCTCCTGACAATATTACCATTGGGATCGGAGTCGACTCGCGCGATCAGGAGTCGACTCGCCTGTTGCAGGAGTCGGCTCGTGCTTTACTGGAGACGACTCGGCCACTGTTCCAAATTTGAATTAAAGTGCATACCTTGACTGGGAGTCGACTCGACTTAACCCGGAGTCGACTCGCCAACATCTGGAGCTGACTTGGCATTTTCGGAGTCGGCTCATCCCATGAATTCAGAGGACTTTCTTTCTGATTTTCTTCCTCGAGTCGACTCGGATTCTCTTGGAGTCGACTCAGCTCTCAGAGCCCGAAAACTGATCCTCTGTATTTTTGGCTTGTCTGGTCTTGGAGTCGACTCAAATTGTTCCGGAGTCGACTCGGCTCTCAGTTTTCGAAACACAGCCTTCTGCCATCTTGGTGTAGCGCTGCCTTGGAGTCGACTCGAGCTGTCTGGGAGTCGACTCGAATCTCAGAGACGAAAATACAGTCTTCTGTCTTTGGGGATGCGCTATCTTGGAGTCGACTCGGACTTTGTGGGAGTCGACTCGAATCTCAGTGTCCGAAAAACTACTCTCTGTCTTTTCGTCCTGTGACTCCTAGGAGTCGACTCATACTTCCCCGGAGTCGACTCGGTAAACATTGGAGTCGACTCGAATTCCTCAGGAGTCGACTCGAAGACTATTCTTTTGAATTTTTTCTTTGATTTTACTCCTCCAATTTGAATCCTTTGAACTTTAAGCTTGGGCCAATAAATTGTAGCTTTCTTCCAACTTGAGAGCTTTGGAGGCCTTCTTGTGTTCTCCCAACTTGCTATGTTCCTTGCAAAATAAATATCTTTCTCCTTGCAACATAAGCATTAGTATCTATACTTCAAGGTTTTGTGATCATCAAAATCAATCTATGAATCAATCTTTGGGTCATCACATGATAATCCAGACTGGCTTGTTGAGTGTAACCCTTTGCAACTAGCCTCGCTTTCTTCCTTTCCTCAGTTCCATCTGCCTTAAACTTTGTTTTGTAGACCCATTTGCAATCTACTGCTTTCTTCCCTTCAGGCAATGGAGTTATAGTCCAAGTGTGATTATCATGAAGTGCCTGTAGCTCGGCTTCATCGCATCACACCATGCAGAAGATTTGAAAGCTTCAAAATGGTTCTTCGGATCAGTTGCAGAAGAAATGGACAGGCTGAAAGCTCGATGTGATGAAGAAAATCTGTTGTAGTCCAGAAAGGCTGAAATATTATATGGTTGTCCTGACAGTACATGGGAGTCTTGTTTACTGTGGTTTGCAGATGCCAAACCACAGTGATAATCCTTCAAATATGCAGGAGGTTGTTTGACTCGAAGATATCGTCTAAGTTGTTGGGTAGATGAAAAAAGAGGTAATGGTGTTGTTTCTGAAATGAGGTCGGGATTGAGCGTATAGGACCTCCTAAGATGATGATTTTGAGAAGAAACAATTGGCAGCTTTGATATGAAAGGAGGTGAAGAAGGAGGAGTGAAATGGACTTGATTGTCAAGCGTGCCATTGGGCGTGCCATGGGTCGTGCTGGTTGAAGTAATGACTTCAGCATTGGGTACAGAAAAAGTGTCTTGTGGCTTAGTTCGATGTAACTGATCATAAGTGATGACAGATGGGGAAAATATTAAGTCACAGGATTCAGAAGTAGAGTCTAAGGCAGGAGTAATGAGATGAGAAGCATCATGTTGAAAAGGAAATATAAACTCATGGAATACAACATCCCTTGAAATGAAGACCTTTTTGGAGTGAGTATCATAAAGTTTGTAGCCTTTTATGCCATGAGGATAACCAATGAAGACACATTGTATGGCCCTTGGATCAAACTTGGACCTAAATGTTTTTAGGGTTGAGGCATAACATAAACATCCAAACACCCTTAAATGATCATAGGAGGGTTTTGAACCAAATAGGACCTCATAGGGTGATAGACCAGAGAGTTTTGGAGTCGGCAACCTATTGATGAGGTACACTGCGGTTAGGATGCATTCTCCCCAGAAATTCAAAGGCAGGTTTGCTTGAAACCTTAGTGCCCTTGCTACATTGAGAATATGTTGGTGTTTTCTCTCTACCACCCCATTCTGTTGAGGGGTGTCTACACAGCTGAGTTGATGAATAATTTCCTTTGAAGCATAGAAATCTTTCATATTGAATTCTCCACCATTATCTGATCTAAGTACCTTTATCTTAGCTGAAAATTGAGTCTCAATTAAAGTGTAAAAGGACTGAATAATGTCCTTAGTTTGGGACTTGAATTGCATGAGATAAACCCAAGTGCTTCTGCTATAGTCATCAACAATTGTAAGGAAGTATCTTGAACCATCTAGTGAAGCTGTGGAGAATGGACCCCATATATCACAGTGAATTAACTCAAAAACTGAACTTGAGACATGGGTACTGTGAGCAAAACTCAACCTTCTTTGTTTGGCAATCGGGCAAACTTCACAATGATTATTCAGACTAATGTCCATTTCAGATACAGATTTGTTTAAAAGACAAAGACGAGGGAAAGACAAATGGCCTAGTCTACGATGCCAAAGATCAAACTCATGAGCATTATCAGTTGATTTTGCAGAGGAACACAATGAGGAAGACAATGGAGGATTTATAATACCAGCTGCAGCCTGTGTGTTGTTTACTTGAAGATGATATAAACCATCTTCAAGCCTCCCCATTCCAATCGTCCTCCAGTTCAACAGGTCCTGTATGACACAATATTTTGGCAGGAATATCAAGCAACAGTTATAGGAGTTTATGAGCTTGCTGGCAGAAATAAGGTTGAAGGAAAAATTCGGAATGCAGAGAACATTTCTTAAGGTGAGCAACTTCGATATCTTTACTGTTCCCACATGTGTTGCATCTGTTCGTTCACCAGTAGGGAGTCTGACAGTGGTGTTTATTTTTTCCGTAATTATTGATAGGTAAGAAATGGAACACACCATATGATCTGTGGCTCCGGTGTCTATAATCCAAGGAACATGGGATTGATTTTGAGCAATAGCAGTCATTGGGCAAATAGTATTACCTGAAAAACTTGGAATGGATGG